>NW_027590127.1:777500-1024683 GCF_964213995.1 Mustelus asterias
GCAGCCCAAATTCATTCTGGTCCTCCTCACTTCCTCATTCTCTCATTGTGCATTGCCTTGCCCTGATGTCGTCCCAAATGCATAGCCTCACATTTTTCAGGTTTAAATTCCATTTGCCCATCTGACCAGCCTGTCCGTTTCCACGGCACGGTGGCCAAGTGTTCAGCACTGCTGCCCCACAGCGCCAGAGACGTGTGTTCGATTCCTGGCTTGGGCCGCTATCTGTGTGGATTTTGCACATTTTCCTTATTCCTGTGTGTGTTCCCTCCAGGTGTTCCAGTTTCCTCCCTCATTCCAAAGATGTGTGGGTTTGGTGGATTGGCCAGGCTAAATTGATCTTAGAACATATAACATAGAAAAACTACAGCACAAACAGGCCCTTCGTCCCACAAGTTGCGTCGGTCATGTCCCTACCTACGTATGCCTATGTTAAGGCTTACCTATAACCCTCAATCCTATGAAGACCCATGTACTCATCCAGAAGTCTCTTAGAAGACCCTATCGAGTTTTCCTCCATCACCATTGACGGCAGCCGATTCCACTCACTCACCACCCTATGAGTGAAACCCTTACACCTGACATCTCCTCTGTACCCACTCCCCAGCACCTGAAACCTGTGTCCTCTCGTAGCAGCCATTTCAGCCCTGGGAAAAATCCTCTGAGAATTTACCCGATCTATACCTCTCAACATCTTGCACAACTCTATCAGGTCACCTCTCATCCTTCGTCTCTCTAAGGAGAAAAGACCGAGCTCCCTCAATCTATCCTCATAAGGCATGCCACCCAATCCAGGCAACACCCTTGTAAATCTTCTCTGCACTCTTTCAATAATTTCTACATCCTTCCTGTAATTAGTCGATCAGAACTGAGCACAGTACTCTCAGTGGGGTCTGACGAGGGTCTTATAAAGCTGCATCATTATCTCCCGACTCCGAAACTCAATCCATCGATTGATTCAGGGATGGGAGCTATTCACTGAATCCTGAACATTTCCCCCACTGTTGAAAGCCTGGTAGTTGTGTTCTGTGCCTTTCGAGTATGAGATTATTGTTTCCTCCGTTGTTGTGCTCACAATGGCTACAATGCGGTGGTCTCCTCTCCAGGATACAGTCCTGGGTAAATACAATACAGCTATTCTGAACTGTCGAGGCATCAGGATCTCCCTCTGCCAACTTTTAGTATTGACCAGAGAAAAGGGTGAAACCAGCACTGTTTGGTACCAGGGCTGCTGCAGGTGTCCTGTCGATTATCACCTATGGACTGGACACTGATGATCTGTGAGGATTTACTCCCTCAGCCTTCTTAACCTCAAAATCCCCCACAAGGTAGAGGGGCTATTTACCTGTAGCTGAGTGAGGGTCAATGCTGTTGACTCCTCTGAAAGCTCTTTCCCAAATGTATACCATTATGTCGGTGGTGGCACAGTGGTTAGCACTGCTGACTCACAGCGTCAGGTACCTGGGTTAAATTCCAGGCTTCGGTCACTGTCTGTGTGGTTTTTGGAGCTTATCCGGTGTCTCTTTGGGTTTCCTCTGGATGTTCCTCTTTTCTCTAACACTCCAAAAGACGTGCTCGGTTTAAAAAAGAGTTTTAAGTGATTTTTGGTGTTTGCTCGTTTTATTTTATTTCAACCCATCCTCAGTCTAAAGGGTAACTTCTTCCCGTATCTGATGTCTAATTTTATTCTTTATTTCCCTTCCTGATAGCGAACATAATCACAATTGTGACACTGACAAGCAGAAATTGTGGTCTGTCCAAATGTGTCAATCGTTACCTGGTGGCCATGTCAGTGGGGGATCTGCTGGTTGTTATCCTTGACCTGATATTGAGACACATTCCCATGGTTTTCCGGGAACAGTTTTATTTCCTGCGTTCGGTCCCCGTCTGTAATATGCACGCCGTCCTGCTTTATGCAGCAACGGACTGTTCTGTCTGGTTCACCGTCACTTTCACCTTTGATCGATTTGTGGCCATTTGCTGCCCCAAGCTGAAAAGTAAATATTGCAGTGAGAAATCGGCATCTGTCGTTCTGGGAACTGTGACGGCGCTGAGCTGTTTAAAGAACATTTTCTGGTATTTTATGTTTTTAAATCGATATCTGCTCCTGAACGAACCATGGTTCTGTGACGTCTCAAGGACGGTTGCGTTCTCTCGGGTCTGGGGAACAATCGAGTTCCTCCACCACATTCTAACCCCTTGTGTCCCATTCGTCCTGATTCTGCTGCTCAATGCTTTCACCGTCAGACACATTTTAATGAGCACCAGAGCCCGCAGGAGACTCCGGACTCACAGAAGTGGGGAGAATCCCAGAGACCCAGAGATGGTGAGTCGAAGGAAATCAATCATTTTACTGTTTGTTATCTCAGCCAATTTCATCCTCTTATGGTCGACACTAATGGTTTTTTCTACATGGAATCGTATTGCTTTTATGGACTATATGCCAATATGGTTAGATGTGTTTGTGATGGAATTGGGCTTCATGATGCAACTCCTGAGTTGCTGCACAAACACTGCCATTTATGCCGTGACACAGACTCACTTCAGACAGCATCTAAAAAATCTGCTGAAATATCCCTTTACTGCAATTTTTCAGTGCATTACACCCTGAGAGGAAACTGCAAACACAAGACCCCTGACTCTTCCCTTTGGACATTCAAATTGTAAATAACAAACAACCTCACCGAGACAGACAAAGTGGCAGGTAGAGAGAGTGGGCGGCAGTGAGAGCAACATTGAGATTGATAGAGAGACAGAGATTGATAGAGAGAGGGAACGGCACAAAGACAGAGAGGGAGAGCGACAGATTTTGAAGGAGTATCTCACAGATACAGGGAAAGAAATAGAAAGGCAGAGGGAGAGAGATACATAGATAAGGGACAGAGATCGAGAGAGGCTCTCACAGAGCGAGAGGAAGAGGGGTAGAGAGTGGGGGAAATGCTGAGGGAGGTGTATAGGGAATAAGAAAGGGGGACGGGGACGACAGATGGGAGGATGCATTAAGAGATGGCGAGGGAGTCTAAGAGGGAATGGGAGACAATAAGGGAGGCAGAGGGAAATACTCAGAGGCAGAGAGAAGCTGAGGTACAGAGACAGAGAGCGTCAGTGAATGGGAAAGAATGAGACTGAATGAGTAGAATGGATGCAGTCATAGCAAAAGACAGGGCAGGGGGGCGGGGTGGGGACAGAGAGATAGAGAAAGAAAGAGAGAGAAATAAGAAAAGAGGGACAGAGCCGGAGAGGGCTGCGAAAATGAAGACAGTGTGGGAGGAGTGAGACTGAGAGAGGGCAGGAGAGACAGATAAAGAGGGTAGAGACAGGGAGAATGAGGGAGATGCAGAGAGACAGTAAGAGACAGACAGAGAGACAAAAGCAGAGAGATGGAGAGACAGAGAGAAGGACACACAGAAAGACAGAAAGAGGTAGTGAGGCTTATTTAATAATTTAACGATAACCATCAGGTGGACGTATTGGAATATGAGCCCCCTGATTGAGGTAGTTAATGCTGTCCAATCCTGGAGCCCTGCAGACCTCTGTAATATGTTGTCACGAGGTTACTGGAACTCAGGTTGGCTACAGTCAGGGTTTGGATGTGTTGGACTGCTGGTTTTATCACTCGACTATTATTACAGAAACTCAGCTAATGTTCTGAGCACCCAGGTTCCAATACAATCACGGCAGATGGTTGATTTGAATAAATATTGTTTCTTCAGAAGGAACTGTTCAAAAATGCAGGTGCCAAAGTACAACAAAGCATACTCAAGCTTATCAATCAAAGAAAGGGTACGATAAAGAAATATCATTATTCCAAACTTGGGGCCTCGCCCTGGCCCACTCCAAGCTCTCCACAATTCCACACGGTTTCTTATTTATAGTGTGTCAGCTGGCCAGCTGACTATTACATCATTCTGCAATTGGTCCCATGGTTTCCTGGGTCAGCTGACCCTTGCAGCTTTTTTCCATTGGCCACAAGACAATCAAAACAAAATTATCACCTGTCCCACTCTAACAGATTCCCTTTATTTTATTTTTTAAAATTTATTTTCTTCGAAATAATTTAAGACAACCATCCTCCAATATTCTTAATAACTTCCCAGTACCTGCATCCCTTTCTGTAAAACAGTCGGATAACTGTAGATGAGCATCGACCCAGTTAAGTTTGGAAAGTTTCTTGTTTTCCAGCATTTGCTTTATGCTGGCCAAATCAATTCTTAGTCGTTTTTCTGCCACTTTTTTTTGAATAAACATGGTCCCATAAAGACCGACTTTCCACAATAACACTCAATTGTTACTTGCTTGCCCGATGTGCCCAAAGCAAATGACTTATTGAATGTGTCAGATAAATATATCCCCATATCCAACGTCTCCACTAACGCTCGTGTTCAGCTGCCAATGTGCATTTGACTACCCTTTCTATTTTATTTGCTTCCAAGGGGCAACATTTTCCTTCCTTACCTCCCAAGAATATTATGAATCCAGCACCACCTGAATGTCCAACTGGTATATTTGCATGTGAAGCACCACTGAACACAACCAATTTCATATCTTCCGGTTCTCACTCCTCCCACACACCTCTAATTTTACCTTTTTAAAGGCTTTATTAGCCTGCAACATCTCTCTGACTGTGGCGCGCTTCAACATGTTACTGAGCTCGAGGACATTATAGCTCCCATCTGGTTTTGTCTGTGAGCATAGCCAATTTAGCTGTCCGATCATGCTCCTCAACAACTCTGTTTCTTTTTCGTTGCCTCGTTCCTCTTTTTTCCATTGACCTTTCTCTGATAATGGGAATGCGATCAATATTGTTTAGATATCCCTGTTGACTCAACGTTACACCAGATGTACTTTGTCGGACAGCAAGACCAATATATCAAAAAGCACCAGCTGCTTGACTCCCTAATTTAAATTCTGTTTTCAGCTTCTCAATTGTCCGTTTTTCAATTTTTTCTGTGCCACCCCATAGGAAATCATCCACATGTATTATACATATTCCAGCTCACTTTCCTTTCGCCTCCCAGTTAAACATTGCTGGATCTGCTTTCAACTGGACACAGACAGTCTTCGGTAATACAGACTGTACAGAGAAATACCAAACCCTTGATGCACCACTTAACCCAGATACACATTTATTTAATTTCCACAAACGTCCCTGTGTATCACCTGCTTCTTTGGGTGGCCTCAAAAAATTTTCCTTGAAATGTTTGCTCCGCAGGAATACTGCTTTGATATTAATTGATTTACATGTCCAATTATGAGATGCTAGAACAGCGAAAAAACAATTGCCACTTTACCTGCTGTGGGTGAATCAACTCTAAATTCTCTCCATCCAAATGTTCCTCATACCCACGGCATCTAAACTGGCTTCAGCTTTATATGTTCCATCTTGCAAAACATTCCCTGTGCAAACCCACCTGTGGGACAAAGCAGGCTGCCCTTCATCTGGTACCTTGGCGTAAACCCCAAAATCCTTCCAACTGTCCAGCTCCCTTCGTTTGACGTATCTTATGTCCGTGAGCTCCATTTTGTTTGCATCTATCAATACTTACTTATCAAGGGAGCTTCCATTCCTGTTCATGCTCAGGACATAGGTCTCGCTTTTTGTGTTTCCATCTGTCCACACCACTTTCCCAATCTGTAGCTTTGGCTTCTTGCCCTCGCTCTTGGATGTTGCGCCAGTGTTCCTACTTTCCTGAGGCCTTTCCTGCTTTCCCGATTATAATTGCCTCTCTCCACTCGCTTGAAATTTCGGGCATGTACGATACCACTGTGTCTACTTTGTATAGCTGAACATTTGAAACAGCAGCTTCATCCCCTGCTTCACTGGTACTTTATTAATCATCAGATTCCATTTCATCTTTTGTTGACTGCTCCTCATAAGAGCTCAGCGTATGTGCATGTGAGGTAGAAGATGCCCCCTGCTCTTCTGCATCTTTCTCAGATGCTGCAAATTCATACCCAAGCCCCACTACTCTCGACGAGTGGGCTCGCACTGTCTGGTTACCGTGTTGTACGATAACCAACTTACCGTGTGTTCCTATCACTTTTCCGGCCCCTTTCCACTCTTTTTTGCCCTCTCTTTTATAGTCGACCCTATCCTCTCTCTCAGAGTATACACCCGATGTTCCTATACGATGCCTTGGGGCCCTTCGTATACGTTCTGAAACCTCAGCCTTAATGACGGCCTTTCTTCCTGCATGCATAGTGTTTAAGTGTGCAGAAAAAATGGAGGTTTTGCTGATCCCTTCTCGCACCGGGGGAGCATCAGTTAATGTTCACGGCAACTTTGGATTCCTCCTGTCGACCAAATGGTATGGACTACAACCCCCACCATTTGTAACAATTGTTTTTGCGTACACTGCCCATGCTAATACAACCTGCAATTTACAGCCCGGTTGATCCGCCAAAATTTTATGGAACATGTCATCTATAACCGCGTGATTTCTTTCACAGAGGCCATTGCTGAATGGGCCGTCTGCTGCAGTGTGCATTATTACAATATGTACATTTTCACATATCTTAAAACTCATCCCGTGTTAGGAAACGAGAGCTGGAGTTGGATGAACTTAGGATCATTAGGGCGGCAGAGTTGGCCACAGGCAGAAGCTTCATGGATATAGTTACTCCAGGAAAGGAAAATAGTTGGGTGTCAGTGAGAGGGGCTGGGAGGAAGCAGTCAGTGCAGGGATCCCCTGTGGTCGTTCCCCTCAGAAACAAGTATTCCACTTTGGATGCTGTTGAGGGGGACGACATATCAGTGGTGAGCCGCAGTGAGAAGATCTCCACCACTGAGTCTGTCCCTGTGGCTCGGGAGGGTAAGGGGGAGAGCGGGAGGGCAATAGTTATTGGGGACTCGTTAGTTAGAGGGATAGATAGGAGGTTCTGTGGCAGCAAAAGAGAGTCACGGATGACATATTGCCGACCGGATGACAGGGTCCGTGGATTGTTAAGGGGGAGGGGGAAGAGTCACAAGTCGTGGTATATATTGGTACAAACGACATAGGTAAGAGAAGGGACGGGGATTTAAAACAGGAATTTCGGGAGCTCGGCTGGAAGCTGAGAGCCAAGACAAAACATGTGGTCATCTCTGGTATATTGCTGGTGCCACGTGATAGCTCGTTGAGGAACAGGGAGAGAGCGCAGTTAAACATGTGGTTGCAGTGATCGTGCAGGAAGGAGGATATCAGCTACGTAGATAATCGGAACACATTCTGGGGAAGGTGGGACCTGTATAAACAGGACGGGGTGCACTTGTACCAGAGTGGCAACAATATCCTGGGAGGGAAATTTGCTTTGGCTCTTCAGCGGGGTTGAAACTAATTTGTCAGGGGGCTGGGAAAATGAGTCGTAGTCCGGAAGTCCGTGTTGGGGGTAGTGAGATATTGGGGAACATATCATGTTCAAGGGTGATTACAAGTCGACAGGAAGGTGGGTTGAAGTGTGTCTACTTCAATGCAAGGAGCATCCGGAACAGTGCAGATGAACGTGGGGCGTGGATTGGTACTTGGGACTGCGATGTTGTGGCCATTACGGAAACATGGGTAGAACAAGGACAGGAATGGTTGTGGGACGTTCCGGGGTTAGATCTTTCAGTAAATGTAGGGAAGCTGGGAAAAGAAGTGGAGGAGTAGCATTGTTAATCAAGGATAGTTTAACGGCTGTGGAAAGGCACGTCAAGGGGGATCCGCATACTGAGGTAATATGGGCTGAATTTGGAAATAGGAAAGGAGCGGTCACGTTGTTAGGAGTTTACTATAGGCCGCCAAATAGTAATAGAGATGTGGAGGAAGAAATTGCTGAGCAGATTATTGATAGGTATGGGGGTCACAGGGCACTTATCATGGGGGACGTTAACTTTCCAAATATTGAGTGGAACCTTTGCAGATCGAATAGTTCGGATGGGTCAAATTTTGTGCAGTGTGTGCAGGAGGGTTTCCTGACACAATATGTGGATAGGCCGACAAGAGGTGGGGCTATATTGGATTTAGTACTGGGAAATGAACCGGGCCAAGTGTTAGATTTGGTTGTGGGAGAGCACTTTGGAGTTAGTGACTACAATTCGGTATATTTTGTTATTGCAATGGAGAGGGATAGGGCCGTATGGCAGGACAAGGTTCATAATTGCGGGTGAGGTAGTTATGATGCGATTTGGCAACTATTAGGGGGCATAAGATGGGAACAGAAACTGTCAGGGAAAGGCACAAATGAAAACTGGAACTTATTTCACCGAACAAATACGTGTGTCCTTGATGGGTATGTCCCTGTCAGGCAGGGAGGACATGGCCGAGTGAGGGAACCATGGTTCACAGAAGAGGTGGCATGTCTTGTAAAAAGGAAGAGGGAAGCTTATGTAGGGATGAGGTAACAAGGTTCAGATGGCTCGATTGAGGGTTAAAAGTTAGCAAGGATTGAGCTGAAAAAGGGGCTTAGGAGAGCTAGTATGGGGCATGAGAAGTCTTTGGCGAATCGAATCAAGGAAAACCCCAAAGCTTTTTACTCTAATGTGAGGAATAAAAGAATGACCAGGGTGAGGTTAGGGCCGGTCAAGAAAAGTCGTGGGAACTTGTGTATGGAGTCAGTGGAGATAAGAGAGGTGATGAATGAATACTTTTCTTCAGTGTTCACCAAGGAGGCGGGCCATGATTTTGAGGAAGAGAAGGTGTTACAGGCTAATAGGCTGGAGAAATTAGATGTCCGGAGGGAGGATGTACTCGCAGATCTGAATAAACTGAAGGTCGAAAAGTTCCCTGGGCCTGATGAAATATATCCTATGGGTTCATTGGGAGGCAAGGGCTGAGATTGCAGAGCCTTTGGCTCCTCACTGTCCACAGGGATGGTGCCAGACGACTGGAGAGTGGTGAACGTTGTTCCTCTGTTTAAGAAAGGGAATAGAAATGACCCTGGTAATTATAGACCGGTTATTCTTACTTCGGTGGTTGGTAAGTTGATGGAAAATGTCCTGAGGGATGGGATTTACGACCATTTAGAAAGATGCGGATTAATCCGTGATGGTCAGCACGGATTCGTTAAGGGCAAGGCGTGCCTCACAAATTTGACAGAATTGTTTGACGAGGTAACTCAGTATGTTGATGAAGGTAGGGCAGTTGATGCCATATACATGGATTTTTGTAAGGCGTTTGATAAGGTCCCCCATGGTTGGCTTATGATGAAAGTAAGGAGGTGTGGGATAGAGGGAATGTTGGCCGATTGGATAGGTAACTGGCTATCTGATCGAAGATGGAGGGTGGTGGTGGATGGAAAATTTTCGGACTGGAGGCAGGTTGCAAGCGGAGTGCCACGGGGATCAGTCTTTGGTCGTCTGCTATTTTTGATTTTTATTAATGACTTAGAGGATGGGGCTGAAGGGTGGATCAGTAAATTTGCTGATGATACCAAGATGGGTGGAGTAGTGGATGAGGTGGAGGGCTGTTGTATACTGCAAAGAGACATGGATAGGTTGCAAAGCTGGGCTGAAAAATGGCAGATGGAGTTTAACCCTGATAAATGTGAGGTGATTCATTTGGGTAGGACGAATTTAAATGTGAATTACAGGGTAAAAGGTAGGGTTTTGAAGGCTGTGGAGGAACAGAGAGATCTTGGGGTCCATATCCACAGATCTCTGAAGGTTTCCACTCAAGTCGATAGAGATGTGAAGAAGGCCTACAGTATGTTAGCTTTTATTTACTGTGGGTTGGAGTTTAAGAGCCGTGGGATTCTGCTGCAACTGTACAGGACCTTGGTGAGACCATATTTGGAATATTGTGTGCAGTTCTGGTCACCTCACTATAAGAAGGGTGTGGAAGCGGTGGAAAGAGTGCAGAGGAGATTTAGCAGGATGCTGCCTGGTTTGGAGGGTAGGTCTTATGAGGAAAGGTTGAGGGAGCTGCGGCTGTTCTCTCTGGAGCGGAGGAGGTTGAGGGGAAACCTAATAGAGTTTTATAAAATGATGAAGGGGATAGATAGAGTGAACGTTCACAGACTATTTCCTCGGGTGAATGGAGCTATTACAAGGAGGCATAACCACAGGGTTCATGGTGGGAGATATAGGAAGGATGTCCGAGGTTAGTTCTTTACTCAGAGAGTGGTTGGGGTGTGGAATAGACTGCCTGCAGTGATAGTGGATTCGGACACTCTCGGAACATTTAAGCGGTTATTGGATGGGCACATGGAGCACACCAGGCTGCTAGGGAGTGGGATAGCTTAATCCTGGTTTCAGATAAAGCTCGGCACAACATCGTGGGCCGAAGGGCCTGTTCTGTGCTGTACTGTTCTATGTTCTATGTTCATCACTTTGCGAATTCGCCTCCATTGTCCGTCAAATATTTAGACTGTGCCCCCAATCCTGTTCCAATCCAGTGGGTCATAATTTTATCAATAACGGTCGTTTTTATCTTTACTCGAAATCACCGTGGACATTCTAAACCGAGTAGCCATGTCGACGAAGTGCAATAGATGGACGCCTTTGTCCTTGACCCATATCTTTAGGTCCATTGCCATTTTTCATTGAAATCTCGTGCGAGTGGTAAACTCATGACTGGACGCGGGGGTGTCCTTCTATATTTTATGCAAATTTCACGTTGGGCTGATATTTGTTCCATGAAATCATTATCACCTTTGTTCAGCAGACCTGCATCCTGCAGCATTGCTGTCAGTCTCTGTGGTGCTGAATGACCAAACCGCTTATGGAGTTTCAGAATAATCTTCTTTTTGTACATCGTGCTGTTGTCTGTCAGCGACACTTATTCCTCATGAATCCTTTGGTCTGATAATTTCAGTTCCCTTAAAGGAATACAATAATGGCCAGATCTTAGAACATAGAGCACAGAAAAGCTACAGCACAAACAGGCCCTTCAGCCGACAAGTTGCGCCGAACATGTCCCGACCTATGAGGCTTACCTATAACCCTCTATCTTACTAACTTCCATGAACTTATCCAAAAGTCTCTTAAAAGACCCTAACGAATCCGCCTCCACGACCACTACCGGCTGCCAATTCCACGCGCCCACCACCCTCTGAGTGAAAAACCTACTCCTAACATCTCCTCTGTACCTCCTCCCCAGCACCCTAAACCTGTGACCTCTTGTGGCAACCATTTCAGCTCTGGGTTAAAGCCTCTGTGAATCCACTCCATCAGTACCCCTCAACCTCTTATACACCTATATCAGGTCACCTCTCACCCTTCGCCTCTCCAATGAGAAAAGACCTAACTCTCTCAACCTCTCCTCATAAGGCATGCCACCTATTCCAGACAACATACTTGTACATCTCCTCTGCACCCTTTCTATTGCTTCCACATGCTTTCTGTAATGAAGCAAACAGAAATGGGCACAATACTCCAGGTGGGGTCTGACCAGGGTCCTATTCAGCTGCAGAATTATCTCCCGATTTCTAAACTCAATTCCTCTATTGATGAACGCCAGTATTCCAAAGCCTTCTTAACCACAGCCTCCATCTGCGACGCTGCTTTGAGCGTCCTATGAACCCAGACCCCAATACCCTTCTGATCTTCCACACTGCCAAGAGTATTACCCTTAATTTTATATTCTTATTTCCTATTCGACGTGCCAAAATAATCCACAACACACTTATCTGGGTTGAAGTCCATCTGCCACTTCTCTGCCCAGTCTTGCATCTTTGGAATTTCTAAGAGAAAGGATGTATGCGCATTTAGAAAGGAATAAACTCATTAACGGTAGTCGGCATGGTTTTGTGAGAGGGAGGTCATGCCTCACTAACGTGGGGGAGTTTTTTGAAGATGTAACCAGAATGGTTGACGAGGGAAGGGCCGTGGATGTCGTCTATATGGTCTTTAGTAAAGCGTTTGACAAAGTCCCTCATGGGAGGTTGGTGTAAATGGTTGGATCTCATCTGATAAGGGGGGAGATGGCTAGATGGGTGGAGAACTGGCTTGGTCACAGAAAACAGAGGGTGGTAGTGGAAGGGTATTTTTCCGGCTGGATGCCGGTGACTAGTGGTGTTCCGCAGGGCTCTGTATTGGGACCTCAGCTGTTTGTGCTTTATATAAACGATCTGGAAGAATGTGTAACTGGGGTCATCAGTAAGTTTGCGGACGACACGAAAATGGCTGGACTTGCAGATAGTGAGGAACATTATCAGAGACCACAGAAGGATATAGAGAGGCTGGAAATTTGGGCAAAGAAATTGCAGATGGAGTTCAATCCTGATGAATGCGAAGTGATGCATTTTGGTAGAACTAAAGTCGGGGGGAGCTATACGATAAATGGCAGAACCACAAAGGGTATCGATACACAGAGGGACCTGGGTGTGCAAGTCCACAGATACCTGAAGGTGACGTCACAGGTGGAGAAGGTAGTGAATAAGGCATATGGCATGCTTGCCTTGAAAGGACGGGGCATACAATATAAAAGTTGGGGTCTGATGTTGCAGTTGTCTCGAACGTTGGTTCGGCCGCATTTGGCATACTGCGTCCAGTTCTGGTTGCCACACTACCAGAAGGTCGTGGAGGCTTTAGAGAGAGTGCAGGGGAGGTATACCACGATGTTGCCTGGTATGGAAGGGTTTAGATATGAGGAGAGATTGGGTAAACTGGGCTTGTTCTCACTGTAAAGACGGAGGATGAGGGGTGACCTAATAGAGGTGTTTAAAATTATGAAAGGCATAGATAGGGTGAACGGTGGGAAGCTTTTTCCCAGGTCGGTGGTGACGTTCCCGGGGTTCATAGTTTTAAGGTGAGCGGGGGGCGGTGGGGAGTGGGTGGGGAGGTTTAACACGGATATCAGAAACACTTATTTTACACAGAGGGTGGTGGGGGCCTGGAATGCGCTGCCGCGCAAGGTCGTGGAGGCGGACACACTGGAAACGTTTAAGACTCATCTAGATAGCCACATGAACGGAGTGGGGATGGAGGAATACAAAAGAATAGACTCGTTTCGACCAGGAAGCGGTGCGGGCTTGGAGGTCCGAAGGGCCTGTTCCGGTGCTGTTCCAAATCTGAATAGGCAACATCTCAGTCACAGAAGAGATAAACTCCCCTCTTTTAAACTGGGAACAAGCTGTGTCCATTTCTTGGGGATACTTTTAAAAATCAGCCACCCAACATTAATTTATTTGTTTATTTAGTTGTTTATTTCTGTAAATCAGTAATCCCACACGGCTGTGACTGAGGCTCTTCTCTTCTCTTCTCTTCTCCAGAGAAAGGGAGCTGGGCACTGACCCCACACTCGATACCCCCCAGACCCTGTGTCTCATCCCACCACCTCTCTTCAACCCGCACCTCTGTTTTGCTGTCAACGTCTGTATTTCCCTCACCCCCGCCCTCGCATCTCTTTGTTCTATAAGTCTCCCCAACGCCCTACCATTAACTAAGTAAATCCTGCCCTGATTCTATCTACCAAAATGCATCACCTCCCATTTGTCGAAATTAAATTCCATCTGCCATTTATCAGGCCACTGGCCCAATCGCTCAGGACCCCGTTGCAATCCGAGATAACCTTCATCACTGTCCATCGTGTCATCTGCAAACTTCTTAACCATGTCTCCTAAATTCTCGTCCAAATCAATGTAACACGCGACATAGAGAAATTTGACATTAATATACATAATATATCTATTGATATTTAGCATCATGCTTCAACACCGCGATCTTTGCTTGACCTGACATAGATGCTCTATTCAGAAATGTTATGCTGTTGATGGCAGCCTAGGATCAGAAACTCACAAGGTCAATCCTATTTTGATGTGTGTGGGGTGAGGGAGAGAGTGTTGAGGTGAAGGGGAATTTCGCGGTGAGAAGTCAGTGTTGAGGTGAGAGTTGTTGGTGTGGATGGTGGGAGTTGAGGTGAGAGGCGGTGTGTTGAGGTGAGGGAGTGTGTTGATGTGAGGGGGGAGCTTTCAGATGAGAGGGGAACAACGTGGTTTTATATCAATATACACTGATCCAACAAACATTGCCAGAACATTTGCTGCAGGGATTCAGTGTGAAGTCGATCTGTCTCTTCATGCTACCATTCAGAGTGTGGAGGGTACGGTGACAGCCATTAAACACAGAACAAACATCGTCTGCAACACCCCATCAAAACCTCCAACGTTAGGGACAGAGGTCCAGTGTTAGGCTCATGCCCCTCACCCCACCCCATCTTAACTGTATGACCAGGCTGTCCCATGGCTGGTAAAGTGAAGGATCAACTCTGAGGATTAGTCAGGCAACATTCAGGCTCGATATCCCGCATGCTTGTACCCATCAACCATGGACAAGGATACGCTGCCCCTACACTCTCCCATCAAATATCTTAATCGTAGATGCAGCACAGGCCGAGGTACACAAAATATCTCCCTGTATACTGTCCAACATGAATCCTCAGTGAAGGTATAGCAGAGGGTGAGATGCAGTGTGTGAAGGTGAGAGGGGGAGAGTCCTGAGGTGAGAGGTGCGAGAGTTGAGGTGAAAGTGGGAGTGTGGAGGTGAGAACCCCAGAACTATGTTTCTGAATTTGCCATTGGATTACTGTAAATTGCGGTTCCATTGAACATTTCCAGGGACGGGGAGATCACTGGGTAAAGTATGTGGTCTTGCTGCACTGCCAATTCAAACAGGCTGATAGAAGGGACGTAAAACTGCGGTGCAAAACACGTTTCCATCACTGTCCATGAAGTAATCCCTGGGAAGCCCCACTGATATTGATATTTTCCTCTCGTGCTTTCGTAATAATAGCCTTCTGTTAATTTGTTGTAATAGTTTGTGAAATACTCCTTCAGATATTTGCTAAGTACACTTTCGACACTTTAGAATTCGAATGAATTAATTGCAAACATTTTCTGTTGTATGTGAAGAGTGCCCCAGTGAAGAAAATCAGATTGACTGGCTGATTTCAATCAATGCCAAATGGGGAACAATTGTCCTCTGTCGAAGTGAGAACCCGTTCCATATTGTGACTGTTTGCAGTATTGGGACAATGAGATAACCCTATCCAACACAAGAACACATTGCAATACCTCCCAGCAACAGTGAGTCTGTGTGTCAGCGTTAAACAAGCGGGATGACATTCCCGGAAGTTTTGACATCTCACGCAAAGTGAAAACCACAATTCAATTGGTGGGGATTGCCTTGTTAAATTCAGCTGGGATTTATTTAGGGAATTTGGGAAAATGCATGTGGAGATCTTATACAATCTAATTGAAAAAGATTTCGAAATCCGTTTCTCCAACTGACTGTACAGAACAGAAGAGGCACATTGAGAGATCTCAAGGTGAATAACATTAGTTCCAGTCATTGAACACCAGAACTACCTTTTTAATGCATATAATTTTACATATGTTTCACGTGAAGCGAATACCTTTATTTTAATTCCGGTCTCTGAGCAGTCAAATATTGATTCAGATAATTAGGATACTTAGCACCATGGTCCCACACTGCGAGCTTTGCTACACCCTCAATAGATGCCCAATTCAGCAATTATTTAAACCAAGGGTATTCACAGATCCATCGAACCATAGAACTTGACAGCACAGAAACAGGCCTCTTGGCCCTTATTGGCTGTGCCGAACCATTTTTCTGCCTAGTCCCACTGACCTGCACTTGGACCATATCCCTCCTCACCCCTCTCATCCATGTATCTGTCCAAGTTTTTCTTAAATGTTAAAAGTGAACCCGCATTCACCACTTCATCTGGCAGCTCATTCCACACTCCGACCACTCTCTCTGTGAAGAACCCCCCCCCCCCCACTAATATTCCCGTGAAGCTTGTCCCCCTTCACCGTTAACCCATGTCCTGTAGTTTTTTTTTCTCCCCTAGCCTCAGTGGAAAAAGCCTGCTTGCATTCACTCTATCTGTACCCAACATAATTTTGTACACATCTAGCAAATCTCCCCTTCAACCCGAACCTCTGTTTTACTGTCACTGTCTGTATTTCTCTCACCCCCGCCCGAGATTTCTTTGTTCTATATCTCTCCCCAGCATCCTATCATTAACTCAGTAAATCTTGCCCTGAGTCGATCCACCGAAATGCATCACCTTGCATTTATCTAAACTAAACTCCATCTGCCATTTGTCAGCCCACTGGCCCAATTGGTCAAGATCCTATTGCAATCGGAGATAATCTTCACTGTCCACTTTGCCAACAATCTTGGTGTCATCTGCAAACCTATCAACCATGCTCCTAAATTCTCATCCAAATCAATGTAACAAGGGACATGGAGAAATCAGACATTGATATGGATAATGCTGTTATTTAGCATCATGCTTCAACGCCGCGACCTTTCCCGAAACTGAAATATATGCTGTATTGGGCGGCACGGTAGCACAGCGGTTAGCACTACTGCTTCACAGCTCCAGCTTCCTGGGTTCGATTCCCGGCTCGGGTCACTGTCTGTGTGGAGTTTGCACATTCTCCTCGTGTCTGCGTGGGTTTCCTCCGGGTGCTCCAGTTCCCTCCCACATTCCAAAGGTGTGTGTGTTAGGTTGATTGGCCATGCTAAAAATGCCCCTTAGTGTCCTGGGATGCGTAGATTAGAGGGTAAAATATGTAGGGATATGGGTGTAGGGCCTGGGTGGGATTGTGGTCGGTGCAGACACGATGGGCCGAATGGCCTCTTTCTGTACTGTAGGGTTTCTATGATGATTCTATTCAGAAATTACTTAAAACTAGTGTCGTTCTGGAGGAACAGAGAGACGTTGCGCAGTGAAACTTTATGCTGATCATAACATCCTAGAATCAGAAAGATTGCAGGAACTGAGAAGGTCAATCCTATTTTTGATGTGACTGGGGTGAGAGAGTCTTGAGGTGAAAGGGAATTTTGAGGTGAGAGGGTGAGTGTTGAGGTGAGGGGTGTTGCTGTGGACGGTGGGAGTTGAGGTGAGAGGCGGTGAGCTGAGGTGAGAGGGAGTGTGTTGATGTGAGGGGGGAGCTTTCAGATGAGAGGGGAACAACATGGTGTTATATCAATACACACTGATCCAACAAACACTCCCAGGATATTTACTGCAGGGATTAGCTGCGAAGTCGGTCTGTCTCCTCTCGCTGTCATTCAGAGTGCGGAGGGCACGGTGACAGCCTTAAACACGGAGCAAACATCATCTGCAACATCCCATCAAACACTCCAATGTTAGCTACAGAGATCCAGTGTCATTGCCACCCCATCTTAACTGTATGACCTGGCTTTCCCATTGCTGCTCAAGTGAAGGTTGAACTTAGTCAGGCAACCTTCAGGCTTGACATCCCGCAAGCTTGCAGCCATCAAACATTCACAAGGATATGCTGCCTCTACACTCTCTCTTCAAATACCCAAATTGTAGATGCAACACAGGCCTAGATGCACAAACGATCTCCCTCTAAACTGTCCAAACACGAATCTCCAGTGCAGATAGTGCAAAGGGTGAGATGCACAGTGTGTACCGGTGAGAGGGGGAGCGTGTTAAGGTGAGAGGTTGGAGATTTGAGGTGAAATTGGGGTGTGGAGGTGAGAGGGGAATTATGTGGTGAGCGGGGACGTGTTCAGTTGAGAGATAGCACAGTAACACACTAGTTGGCACTGCTGCTCGTGGCACCAAAGACCAGGGATCGATTCCAGCCTCGGGTCACCGTCTGTGTGGAGTTTCCATGGGAGTTAGTTGATTGGTCATGCTAAATTGGGAGTTAGTGGGAGTTAGTTGATTGGTCATGCTAAATTGAGGTGCGAATCGGAACTTTCAGGAGAGGGGCAATGGACAGGACGGCGTTAGATACAGAGTAAATTTCCCTCTCCAATGTCCACATCAAACACTCCCAGGACAGGTACTGCACGGAGTTAGATACAGAGTAATGCTCCCTCTACACTGTTCCCATCAAACATTCCGAGGACAGGTACAGCATGGGGTTTGATACAGAGTAAAGCTCCCTTTACACTGTCCCCATCAAACACTCCCAGGACAGGTACAGCACGGGGTGAGATACAGAGTAAAGCTCCCGCTACACTGTCCTCATTGAACAAAGAACAGAGAAAAATACAGCACAGGAACAGGCCCTTCTGCCCTCCAAGCCTGCGCTGCTCATGTGCCCAACTAGACCGTTCATTTGTATCCCTCTATTCCCAGCCTGTTCATGTGGCTATCTAGATAAGTCTCAAACGCTCCCAGCGTGTCCGCCTCAATCACCTTGCTTAGCAGTGCATTCCAGGTCCTCCCCGCCCTCCCCACCCTCTGTGTAAAATACGTCCCACTGACATCTGTGTTGAACCTTGCCCCACTCACCTTGAACCCGTGACCCCTTGTGTGCGTCTCCTCCGACCTGGGAAAAAGCTTCATACTGTTCACCCTATCTATGCCCTTCATAATTTTATACACCTCCATTCGGTCGCCACTCATCCTCCGTCTTTCCAGGGAGAACAGCCACAGTTTACCCAATCTCTCCTCATAGCTAAGACCCTTCAAACCAGGCAACATAATCGTATACCTTTTCTGTACTCTCTCCAAAGCCTCCACGTCCTTCTCGTAGTGTGGCGACCAGAACTGGACGCAGTATTCCAAATGTGGCCTAACCAACGTTCTATACAGCTGCAACATCATATGCCAACTTTTATATTCTGTGCCCCGTCCAATAAAGGCAAGCATGCCATATGCCTTCTTGACCACCCTCTCCACCTGTGCTGCCACCTTTAAGGATCTGTGGACTTGTACACCCAGGTCCCTCTGTGTGTCTATACTCCTGATGATTCTGCCATTTATTGTATAGCTCCCCCTTACATTAGATCGACCGAAATGCATCACTTCACATTTATCTGGATTAAATTCCATCTGCCATTTCTCCGCCCAATGTTCCAGCCGATCTATATCCTGCTGCATTCTCGGACAATGTTCATCACTATCCGCAACTCCAGCAATCGTCCACAAACTTACTGATCACACCAACTACTCATTCTTCCAAATCATTTATATATATCGCAAACAGCAGAGGTCCCAGTACAGAGCCCTGCGGAACACCACTAGTCACAGAACTCCAACCAGAAAAAATACCCCTCCCCTGTTACCCTCTGACTTCTATGGCTAATCATGATGTGGAGATGGCGGCGTTGGACTGGGGTGAACACAGTCAGAAGTTTGACAACAGCAGGTTAATGTCCAACAGGTTTATTTGTTAGCAAAAGCCACACAAGCTTTCGGAGCCCCAAGAAGAGGATGAACGGGCTTGGGGCTCCGAAAGCTTGTGTGGCTTTTGCTACCAAATAAACCTGTTGGACTTTAACCTGGTGTTGGTAAACTTCTTTCTATGGCCAAGCCAGTTCTCCATTCATCTAGCTCGCTCACCTTTTATCCTGTGAGATTTAACCTTTTGCACCAGCCTGCCATGAGGGACTTTGTCAAACGCTTTACTAAAATCCATGCAGACGACATCCACGGCCCTTCCCTCCTCAATCGTTTTTGTCACCTCCTCAAATAACTCAACCAAATTTGCGAGGCATGACCTCCCTCGTACAAAACCATGCTGTCTATCGCGAATGAGATTATTCAGTTGTAAATGGACATACATCCTATCTCTAAGAATCTTCCCCAACAATTTCCCTACGACGGACGTCAAGCTCACTGGCCTATAAATAGCTCGGTTATCAGTGCTACCCTTCTTAAATAACGGGGCCACATTTGCTATCCTCCAATCCTCTGGGACCTCGCCTGTGTCCAGCGAAGAGACAAAGATTTCTGTTAGAGGCCAAGCAATTTCATCTCTTGCCTCCCTGAGGAGTCGAGGATAGATGCCATCTGGCCCTGGGGATTTGTCTATCTTCATGTTTTCTAAAAAACCTAATACTTCCTCCCTTGTAATTGAGATTTTTTCGAACGGGTCAACACATCTCTCTGAGACACGACCAGTCAACATGTCCCTCTCCTTTGTGAATACTGATGCAAAGTATTCGTTAAGGATCTCTGCTACTTCCTTTGGTTCTCAGCATAATTCCCCTCCTTTGCCCCTGAGAGGTCCGATTATTTCCCTAACAATCCTCTTGTTCCTAACGTATGTAAAAAATGCCTTAGGATTCTCCTTAATCCTGTCTGCCAAGGACATTTCGTGGCACCTTTTCGACCTTCTAACTCCCTGTTTGAGTTATTTTCTACTTTCTCTGTATTCCTCCAGTGCACCATCTGTTTTTAGCTGCCTGGACCTCATGTATGCCTCTTTTTCTTTTTGATTAGGCCCACAATTTCACTGGTTATCCGTGGCTCCCGAATCCTACCTTTCCTATCCTTCCTCTTTACAGGCACATGCCTGTCCTGACGTCCTATCAACTGCTCCTTAAAAGACTCCCGCATGCAAGATTTGTATTTACCCTCGAACAGCCTCTCCCGATCAACAGCCACCAAATCCTGCCGAATCCGGCTGTAGTTAGCCTTCCCCCAATTCAGCACCTTACCCATAGGACAACACTCATCTTTTTCCATTACTATCCTAAAATTAACAGAATTGTGGTCACGAGTTGCCACATGTTCCCCGACTGAAACTTGGATGATCTGATAGGGATCATTCCCCAGTACTCGGTCCAGTATAGCCCCCTCTCTCGTTGGACTGTCAACATATTGTTCCAAAGAACCTTCCTGTACGCATTTTGCACATAGAGATTTTGTACAGAGATACATATCGTCCTGACCTCCCTGTATATTGCCAGAAAAACCCCCAGATATGGGTGACGCAATGTTCAATACAGATACATCTCCTCTTGATACTGCCCTCTGAAACACTCCCAGAACAGTTACACAAGGGAGGTTCTAAACTGGAAAAAGGCCAAATTTGAAGAAATGAGAAATAATCCAGAAAGTGTGGATTGGGACAGGCTGTTTTCTGGCAAGGATGTGAATGGTAAGTGGGAGTACTTCAAAGCAGAAACTTTGAAAGTGCAGAGTTTATATGTTCCTGTCAGGATTAAAGGCAAAGTGAATAAGAATAAGGAACCTTGGTTCTCGAGGGATATTGGAACTCTGGTGAAGAATAGGAGTGAGATGTACGACATATATCGGCAACATGGAGCAAATGAGATGTTTGAGCAGTAAACAAGTGCAAGAAACTACTTAAGAAAGAAATCAGGAGGGCTAAAAGAAGACATGAGGTTGCTGTGGCAGACAAGGTGAAGGATAATCCTTAGAGCTTCTACAGGTATATTAGGAGCAAAAGGAAAGCAACGGATACAATTGGTCCTCTTGAAGATCAGAGTGGTCGGCAATGTAAGGAACAAAAAGAAATGGGGGAGATATTAAATGTTTTTTTTGCATCCGTATTTACTAAGGAAACTAGCACGGAGTCTCTGGAAACAAGGGAAACAGGTAGGGAGGTCATGGAACATATACAGGTTAAATGGGAGGTGGTGCTTGCTGTCTTGAGGCAAATCAGAGTAGATAAATCCCCAGGACCGGACAGGGTATTCCCTCGGACCTTGAAGGAGACTAGTGTTGAAATTGCGGGGGCCCTGGCAGATAGATTTACAATGTCGGTATCCACGGGTGAGGTGCCGGATGATTGGAGGATAGCTCATGTTGTTCCGTTGTTTAAAAAAGGCTCAAAACGTAATGCGGGAAATTATAGGCCGGTAAGTTTGACGTCAGTAGTAGGTACATTATTGGAAGGAGTGCTGAGAGATAGGATCTACAAATACTTGGATCGACACGGACTTATAAGGGAGAGTCAATATGGCTTTGTGCGTGGTAGGTAAAGTTTATCCAATCTATTAGAGTTTTTCGAGGAGGTTACCAGGAAAGTGGATGAAGGGTAGGCAGTGGATGTTGTCTGCATGGACTTCAGAAAGACCTTTGACAAGATCCCGCATGGGAGGTTAGTTACGAAAGTTCAGTTGGTCGATAGACATGGAGAGGAAGTAAACTGGATTAGACGTTGGCTCAATAGAAGAAGCCAGAGAGTGGTCGTGGAGGATTGCTTCTCTGAGTGCAGGCCTGTGACTAGTGGTTTGTCACAGGGATCAGGGCTGGATCCATTGTTGTTTGTCATCTATATCAATGATCTGGATGATCATGTGCTGAATTGGATCAGCAAATTTGCTGATGATTCAAAGATTAGAGGTGTAGTGGTCAGTGAAGAATTGATCGGGGCCCCACCGTCAATGAGGAGTGCCGCAACATTCATGAGGAAAGCCCCAACATCAATGCGGAGTGCCCCCTGTCAATGAAGAGTGCACCATGTCAATGAGGAGGGCCCGCTGCCAATTAGGAGTCCTCCCTGTCAATTAGGAGTCCCCCATGTCAATTGGAGTGCCCCGTGTCGATTGGAGTGTCCCCGTCAAATGGAGTGACGCCCCGTAAACTGGAGTGCCATCTGTCAATAAGGAGTGCCACCTGTCAATAAGGAGTGCCCCCTGTCAATAAGGAGTGCCCCCTGTCAATAAGGAATGCCTAATGTCAATAAAGAGTGCCCACTGTCAATAAATAGTGCCCTGTGTCAATGAGGAGTGCCCCATGTGAATGAGGAGTGCCCCCTTTCAATGAGGACAGCCCCCTTTCAATGAGGAGTTCCCCGTGTTAAATGAGGAGCGCCTCCCCCCCCCCGTCAATGAGGAGAGCCCCACCGTCAATGAAGAGTGCACCCCCGTCAATGGGGAGAGCCCCCACCGTCAATGAGGAGAGACCCCACCGTCAATCGGGAGTGCCCACTGTCAACGAGGAGTGCCCCCTGTCACCTAGGAGTGACCCCTGTCAATGAGGAGTGCCCCGTATCAATGAGGACTTCACCGTGTCAGAGCATTGCCCCTTCGTCAATGAGCAGTGCCACCCTGTGAATGAGTAGTGCCCCCCCCCACCCCGTCTATGTCGATTCCCCACACGTCAATGAGGAGTGCCCCCCCCCCCCGTTAATGAGGAGTGCCCCATATAAATTAGGAGTGCCCCCCGTCAATTCGGATTGCCCCCTGTCAGTTAGGACTGCAGCCTGTCAATTAGGAGTGCTCCCTGTCAATTAGGAGTCCCCCATATCAATTGGAGTGCCCCCTGTCAATTGGAGTGCCCCGTGTCAATTGGGGTGCCCCCTGTCATTTGGAGTGCCCCCCCACCCCCCGTCAATTGGAAGGCCCCCTGTAAATGAGGAGCACCCCCTGTCAATGAGGAGTGCCCCCTGTCAATGAGGACTACCGACAGTCAAAAAGGATTGCGCCCTGCCAATTAGAATTCTCCCCTTGCAATTAGGAGTGCCCCCTTTCATATAGGAGTACCCCTTATCAGTTAGGAGCTCCCCCTGTCAATTAGGAGTGGCCCCAGTAAACTTGGAGTGCCCCCTGTCAATTAAGAGTGCCCCCTGTCAAATAGGACCACCCCCCCCCCCCCGTCAATGAGGAGTGACCCCTAGTCAATGAGGAATGCCGCACCGTCAATGGGGAGTGTCCACTGTCAATGAAGAGTGCCACCTGTCAATGACGAGTGCCCCCTGTCAAAGAGGAGTGCCCCCTGTCAATGAGGAGTGCCCCCTGTCAATGAAGTGTACTGCCTTGTCAATTAGGAGTGCCCCCTGTGAATTAGGATAGCGCCTTGTCAATTAGGAGCTCCCCCTGTCAATTAGGAGTGGCAACTACCAATTAGGAGTGACCCCTGTCAATTAGGAGTGCCCCACCGTCAATGAGGAGTGCCTCCCCACGTGAAAGATTAGTGCCCGCCCCGTCAATGAGGATTGCCCCGACGTCAATGAGGAGTGCCCCCCCGTCAATGAGGCGTGCCGCCCTGTCAATGAGGAGTGCCCCCTGTCAATTAAGAGTACCCTCTTGCAATCAGGAGTGCCGCTTGTCAGTTAGGAGCTTCCACTGTCAGTTAGGAGTGCCCCCTGTCAATTAGCAGTGCCCCCTGTCAAATTGGTGTGCCCTCTGTCAAATTGGAGTACCCCCTGTCAATTAGCAGTGCCCCCTGGCAATTAGTAGTGCCCCCTGCCAATTAGGAGTGGCCCCTCTCAATTAGGAGTCCCCCATGTCAATTGGAGTGCCCCCTGACAATTGGAGTGCCCCCTGTATATTGGAGTGCCTCCTGTCAATGAGTAGTGCCCCATGTCAATGAGGAGTGCCCCCTGTCAATGAGGTGTGTCCCCTGTCAATGAGGAGTGCCCCCTGTCAATGAAGTGTGCCGCCTGTCAATTAGGAATGCCCCCTAACAAATAGGTCTGCCCTCTGTCAATTTGGATTGCGCCTTGTCAATTAGGAGTGGCCCCTATCAATTAGGAGTGACCCCTCTCAATTAGGAGAGCCCCCTGTCAATGAGGACTTCACCGTGTCAATGAGGATTGCCCCTTCATCAATGAGGAGTGCCACCCTGTGAATGAGTAGTGCCCCCATATATGACGATTCCCCACACGTCAATGAGGAGTGCCCCCCGTCAATGAGGAGTGCCCCACCGTCAATGCGGAGTGCCCCACCATCTATGTGGAGGGCCCCACCATCAATGCGGAGTGCCCCCTGTCAATGAGGAGTGGCCTCTGTCAATTAGGAGTGTCCCCTGTCAATTAGGAGTGCCCCCTGACAAGTAGAAGTGCCCCATGTCAATTAGGAGTGCCCCATGTCAATTGGGAGGCCCCTGTCAATCAGGAATTCCCCTTGTCAATGTGTTGTGCCCTCCCGTCAATGAGGAGTGCCCCATCGTCAATGAGGAGTGCCCCCCCGTCAATGGGGAGTACCCCACCGTCAATGAGGAGTGCCCCCTCTCAATGAGGATTGCCCGTTGATAATGAGGAGTTGCCCTGTCAATTAGGAGTGCCCCCTGTCAATTAGGAGTGTACCGTGTCAAATGGAGACCCCCCTGTCAATTGAAGTGCCCCTCCCCTTTCAATTGGATTGCCCCCGGTCAATGAGTAGTGCCCCCTGTTAATTAGGACCCCCTGTCAATGAGGAGTTCCCCTTGTCAATGAGGAGTGCCCCCCCGTCAATGACGAGTGCCTCACCGACAATGAGCTGTGACCCCTAGTCAATGAGGAGGGCCCCAACGTCAATGAGGAGTGCCCCACCGTCAATGAGGAGTGCCACACGATCCATGAGGAGAGCACCACCATCAATGCGGAGTGTCCCTGTCAATGAGGAGTGGCCCCCGTCACCTAGGAGTGTTCACTGTCAATTAGGAGTGCCCCCTGTTATTGAGGGTTGTGAACTGTCAATTAGGAGAGTCCCTGTTGAGTAGGAGTGCCCCCTTTCAATTATGAGTGCCCCTGTCAGTCAGGAGTGTCCCGTCAATTAGGAGTGACCCCTGTCAATTAGGAGTGCCCCCCTGTCAATTAGGAGTCCCCCATGTCAATTGGAGTCCCCCCTGTCAATTTGAGTGCCCCTGGTCAACTGGAGTGCCCCCCGTCAATTGGAGTGCCCTCTGTCAATTAGGAGCGCCCCCTGTCAATTGTAGTGCCACCTGTCAATAAGGAGGGCTGCCTGTCAATAAAGAGTGCCCACTGTGAATGAGGAGTGCTCCCTGTTAATTAGGACCCCCTGTCAATGAGGAGTTCCCCTTGTCAATGAGGAGTGCCCCCCCCCGTCAATGACGAGTGCCCCACCATCAATGAGGAGTGCCACACCATCCATGAGGAGAGCACCACCATCAATGCGGAGTGTCCCTGTCAATGAGGAGTGGCCCCCGTCACCTAGGAGTGATCCCTGTCAATTAGGAGTACACCCCTTTCAATTAGGAGTGCCCCCTGTTAATGAGGGTTGTGAACTGTCAATTAGGAGACTCCCTGTTCAGTAGGAGTGCCCCCTTTCAATTAGGAGCGCCCCTGTCAGTCAGGAGTGTCCCGTCAATTAGGAGTGACCCCTGTCAATTAGGAGTGCCCCCTGTCAATTAGGAGTCCCCATATCAATTGGAGTCCCCCCTGTCAATTTGAGTGCTCCCGGTCAACTGGAGTGCCCCCTGTCAATTGGAGTGCCCTCTGTCAATTAGGAGCGCCCCCTGTCAATTGGAGTGCCACCTGTCAATAAGGAGCGCTGCCTGTCAATAAAGATTGCCCACTGTCAATGAGGAGTGCTCCCTGTCAATTAGGAGTGCCCCATGTCAATGATCAGTGCCCCCTGCCAATTAGAAGTGCCCCATGTAAATTAGGAGTGCGCCCTGTCAATGATGAGTGCCCCCTCTCAGTGAGGAGTGTCCCATGTGAATGAGGAATGCCCCCTTTCAATGAGGACAGTCCCCTGTCAGTGAGGAGTTCCCCGTGTAAAATGAGAAGCGCCTCCCCCACCCCCGTCAATGAGGAGTGCCCCACCGTCAATGAAGAGTGCCACCCCGTCAATCAGGAGAAACCCCACCGTCAATCGGGAGTGCCCCCTGTCAATGAGGAGTGCCCCATGTCAATTAGGAGTGCCCCCTGTCAATTGGGAGGACCCTGTCAATAAGGAATTCCCCTTGTCAATGAGGAGGGCCCCCCCCGGTCAATGAGGAGTGCCCCCCCCGTCAATGAGGAGTGCCCCCCCCCCGTCAATGAGGAATGCCCCACCGTCAATGGGGAGTGCCCCATATACGTTAGAAGTGCCCCCAGCCAATTCGCAGTGCCCCCTGTAAATTATGAGTGCACCCTGTCAATGAGGAGTGCCGCTGCCAATTAGGAGAGCTCCCTGTCAATTAGGAGTCCCCCATGTCAATTGGAGTGCACCCTGTCAATTCGAGTGTCCCGTGTCGATTGGAGTGCCCCCTGTCAATTGGAGTGCCCCTTCCCGTCAATTGGAGGGCCCCCTGTCAATGAGGAACGCCCCCTGTCAATGAGGAGTGCCCCCTGTCAATGAGGAACGCCCCCTGTCAATGAGGAGTACCCACTGTCAATAAGAATTGCCCCCTATCAATCAGGAGTCTCCCCTTGCATTTAGGAGTGCCCGCTTTCATATAGGAGTACCCCTTGTCAGTTAGGAGCTCCCCCTGTCAATTAGGAGTGGCCCCAGTAAACGTGGAGTGCCCCCTGTCAATTAGGAGTGCCCCCTGTCAAATAGGACGCCCCCCCGACCGTCAATGAGGGGTGCCGACTGACAATTAGGAGTGCACCCTGTCAATTGGAGTGTCCCGTGTCGATTGGAGTGCCTCCTGTCAATTTGAGTGCGCCCCCGTCAATTGGAGTGCCTCCCGTCAAAGAGGAGTGCCCTCTGTCAAGGAGGACTGCCCCTGTCAATGAGGAGTGCCCGCTGTCAATGAGGAGTGCCCACTG
Source organism: Mustelus asterias (assembly GCF_964213995.1). Classification (NCBI taxonomy): domain Eukaryota; kingdom Metazoa; phylum Chordata; class Chondrichthyes; order Carcharhiniformes; family Triakidae; genus Mustelus; species Mustelus asterias. Next base: position 804,585 of record NW_027590127.1, read on the forward strand.
TCAATAACGATTGCACCCTGTCAATTACGAGTCTCCCATGTCAATTAGGAGTGCACCCTTTCATAAAGGAGCGCCCCTTGTCAGTTAGGAGCTCTCCCTGTCAATTAGGGCTTGCCTCTGTAAATCTGGAGTGCCCCCTGTCAATTACGAGTGTCCCCTGTCAATTAGGACGCCCCTGTCAATGAGGAGTTCCCCTTGTCAATGAGGAGTACCCTCCGGTAATGAGTGAACCCGAGTCACTGTGGAGTGCCCCACCGTCAATGGGGAGTGCCCCCTGTCAATGAGGAGTGTTCCCTGTCAACGAGGAGTGCCCCACATTCAATGAGGAATGCCCCCCCCCCCGTCTATGAGGAGTGCCCCACCGTCAATGAGGAGTGCCGCACCATCCATGACGAGAGCCCCACCGTCAATGCGGAGTCCCCATGTCAATGAGGAATGGCCCCTGTCACCTAGGTGTGATCCCTGTCAATTAGGAGTGCCCCCCTTTCAATTAGGAGTGCCCCCTGTTAATGAGTGTTGTGCACTGTCAATTAGGAGAGCACCTGTTAATTAGGAGTGCCCCCTTACAATTAGGAGTCCCCCCTGTCAGTCAGGAGTGTCCCGTCAATTAGGAGTGACCCCTGTCAATTAGGAGTGCCCCCCTGTCAATTAGGAGTCCCCCATGTCAATCGGAGACCCCCCTGTCAATTGGAGTGCCCCCTATCAATTGGAGTGCCACCTGTCAATAAGGAGCGCTGCCTGACAATAAGGAGTGCCCCCTGTCAATAAGGAGTGCCCCCTGTCAATAAAGAGTGCCCACTGTCAATGAGGAGTGCTCCCTCTCAATTAGGAGTGCGCCAAGTCAATGGCCAGTGCCCCCTGCCAATTAGAAGTGCCCCATGTCAATTAGGAGTGCTCCCTGTCAATGAGGAGTGTCACATGTGAATGAGGAGTGCCCCCTTTCAATGAGGACAGCCCCCTGTCAGTGAGGAGTTCCCCGTGTAAAATGAGGAGCGCCACCACGCCACCCCCCTTCAATGAGGAGTGCCCCTCCGTCAATGAAGAGTGCCACCCCGTCAATCAGGAGAACCCCCACCGTCACTCGGGAGTGCCCCCTGTCAATGAGGAGTGCCCTCTGTAAAGTACGAGTGCACCCTGTCAATGGGGAGTGCCGTTGCCAATTAGGAGAGCTCCGTGTCAATTAGGCGTCCCCGATGTCAATTGGAGTGCACCCTGTCAATTCGAGTGTTCCGTGTCGATTGCAGTGCCCCCTGTCAATTGGAATGCCCTCCCCCCCGTCAATTGGAGGGCCCCCTGTCAATGAGGAACGCCCCCTGTCAATGAGGAGTGCCCCCTGTCAATGAGGAATGCCCCCTGTCAATGAGGTGTCCCCACTGTCAATATGGATTGCCCCCTGCCAATCAGGAGTCTCCCCTAGCAATTAGGATTGCCCCCTTTCATATAGGAGTACCCCTTGTCAGTTAGGAGCTCCCCCTGTCAATTGTGAGAGGCCCCAGTAAATTAGGAGTGCCCCCTGTCAATTAGGAGTGCCCCCTGTCAAATAGGAAGCCCCCCCGGCGTCAATGAGGGGTGCCCACTGACAATTAGGAGTGCTCCCTGTCAATTAGGAGTCCCCCATGCCAATTAGGAGTGCCCCATGTCAATTAGCAGTGCCCCCTATCAATTAGGAGTGCCCCCTGTCAATTGGGAAGCCCCTGTCAATGAGGACTTCCCCTTGTCAATAAGGAGTGCCCCCCCCGTCAATGAGGAGTGCCCCACCGTCAATGAGTTAAGCCCCACCGTCATCGAGGAATACCCCACCGTCAATGAGGAGTGCCCCATATACAATAGGAGTGCGCCCAGTCAATTCGGAGTGCCCTCTGTCAATGAGGAGTGCACCCTGCAAATGAGGACTGCCCGCTGCCAATTAGGAGTGCCCTCTATCAATTAGGAGTCCCCCATGTCAATTGGAGTGCACCTTATCAATTGAAGTGTCGCGTGTCGATTGAAGTGCCCCCGTTCAATTGGAGTGCCCCCCCCCCGTCAATTGGAGTGCCCCCTGTCAATGCGGAGTGCCCCCTGTCAATGAGGAGTTCCCCCTGTCAATGAGGAATGCCGCCTGTCAATGAGGAGTGCCCCCTGCCAATGAGGAATGCCCCCTGTCAATGAACAGCGCTCCCTGTCAATGAGGAGTGCCCCCCCCGTCAATTGGAGGGCCCCCTGTCAATGCGGATTGCCCCCTGCCAATGAGGAGTGCCCCCTGTCAATGAGCAGCGCCCACTGTCAATGAGGATTGACCCCTGTCAATGAGGAGTGCCCACTGTCAATAAGGATTGCCCCCTGTCAATTACGAGTCTCCCTTGTCAATTACGAGTCTCCCCTGTCAATTAGGAGTGCCCCCTTTCATATAGGAGTGCCCCTTGTCAGTTAGGAGCTCCTCCTGTCAATTAAGAGTGCCCCCTGTCAATTAGAACGCCCCTGTCTATGACGAGTTCCCCCTGTCAATGAGGAGTGCCGCCTGTCAATGAGGAGTGCTCCCTGTCAATGAGGATTGCCCCCTATCAATGAGGAGTGTCCACTGTTAATTAGGAGTGCCCCTTGTCAATGAGGAGTGCGCCCTGTCAATGAGGAGTGCCCCCTGTCGATTCGGAATCCCCATTGTCAATTAGAAGTGCCCCCTGTCATTTAAAAGTACCCTTTTGCAATTAGCAGTGCCGCCTGCCAGATAGGAGCTCCCACTGTCAGTTAGGAGTGCCCCCTGTCAATTAGGAGTGCTCCCTGTCATTTTGGAGTGCCCCCTGCTCATTCGGAGTGACCCTGCCAATTAGGAGTGCCCCCCGTCAATTTGGAGTTCCCCTGTCAAATTGGTGTGCCCCCTGTCAAATTGGAGTACCCCCTGTCAATTAGCTGTGCCCCCTGGCAATTAGTAGTGCCCCCTGCCAATTCGTAGTACCCGCTGCCAATTAGGAGAGGCCCCTGTCAATTAGGAGTCCCCCATGTCAATTGGAGTACACCCTGTCAATTGGAGTGCCCCCTGTCAATTGGAGTGTCCCCTGTCAATTGGTGTACCCCTGTCTATTGGAGTGGCCCCTGTCAATGAGGAGTGCACTGTGTCAATGAGCTGTGCCCCCTGTCAATGAAGTGTGCCACCTGTCAATTAGGATTGCCCCCTGTCATTTAGGCCTGCCCTCTGTCAATTTGGAGTCATCCCTGTCAATTAGGAGGGCCCCCTGTCAATGAAGACTTCACCCTGCCAATGAGGAGTGCCCCACCGACAATGAGGCGTGCCCCCTGTCAATGAAGATTGCCCCTTGTCATGGAGGATTGTCCCCTGTCAATGATGAGTGCACCTTGTCACTCAGGAGTGTCCCATGTGAATGAGGACTGCCGCCTTTCAATGAGGACAACCCCCTGTCAATGAAGAGTTCCCCGTGTCAATGAGGAGTGCCCCCCCGTCAATGAGGAGTGCCCCACCGTCAATAAAGAGTGCCCCCCGTCAATGAGGAGTGCCCCCTGTCAATGAGGAGTGTCCCCATCACCTAGGAGTAATCCCTGTCAATTAGGAGAGACCTCCTGTCAATTAGGAGTGCCCCCCTGCCAATGAGGAGTTCCCCTTGTCAATGAGGATTCCCCCCTGTCAATGAGGAGTGTCCACTGTCAATGAGGTTTGCCCCCGTCAATGAGGATTGCCCCCTGTCAAGGAGGAGTGCCCCCTGTCAATGAGGAGGTCCCCCTGTCAATGAGGAGTGCCGCCTGTCAATGAGGAGTGCTCCCTGTCAATCAGGAGTGCCCCACCGTCAATGAGGAGTGAACCCTGTCAATGAGGTGTGTCCCCTTAGGAGTGCCCCCTATCAAATAGTTCTACCCCCTATCAAATACGATAGCGCCTTGTCAATTAGGAGCTCCTCCTGTCAATTATGAGTTGCACCGATCAATTAGGAGTGACCCCTGTCAAGTTGGAGATCCCCCTACAATGAAGACTTCACTCTGGAAATGAGGAGTGCGCTACCGTCAATGAGGAGTGCCCCCCAGCCCCCCCCCCCCCCCCCCGTGAATCAGTAGTGACCACACCGTCAATGAGGATTCCCCCCACGTCAATGTGGACTGCCCCCCGCCCCGTCAATGAGGAGTGCCCCACCGTCAATGAGCAGTGTCGCCTCATCCATGAGGAGAGCCCCACCATCAATGGGGAGTGCCCCTGTCAATGAGGAGTGCCCCCTGTCAATGAGGAGTGCCCCTGCCAATGAGGAGTTCCCCCTGCCGATTAGGAGTACCCTTGTCAATTAGAACTGCCCCCTTTCATTGAAGAGTACCCCCTTGCAATTAGGAGTGCCGCTTGTCAGATAGGAGCTCCCAGTGCCAGTTAGGAGAGCCCACTGTCAATTGGGAGTGCTCCCTGTCATTTTGGAGTGCCCCCTGCCAATTCGGAGGGACGCTGCCAATTAGGAGTGCACCTGTCAATTTGGATTTCCCCCTGTCAAATTGGTGTGCCCCCTGTCAAAATGGAGTACCCCCTGTCAATTAGCAGTGCCCCCTGGCCATTAGCAGTGCCCCCTGCCAATGCGTAGTGCCCGCTGACAATTAGGAGTGGCCCCTGTCAATTACGAGTCCCGCATGTCAATCGGAGTACACCCTGTCAATTGGAGTGACCCCTGTCGATTGGAGTGCCGCCTGTCAATTGGAGTGCCCCCTGTCAATTGGAGTGCCCCCTGTCAATTGGAGTGCCCCCTGTCAATGAGGTGTGCCCCCTGTTAATTAGTTGTGCCCCCTGTCAATGAGGTGTGCCGCCTTTTCAATTAGGAGTGGCCGCTATCATTTCGGAGTGACCCCTGTCAATTAGGAGAGCCCCCTGTCAATGAGGACTTCACCCTGTCAATGAGGATTGCCCCACCGTCATTGAGGATTACCATCTTGTGAATGAGTAGTGCCACCCTCCATCTTTGACGATAACCCCACGCCAATGAGGTGTGCCCCAAAATCCATGAGGAGGGCCCCACCATCAATGCGTAGTGCCCTCTGTCAATGAGGAGTTGTCCCCGTCACCTAGGAGTGTCCCCTGTTAATTAGGAGTGCCCCCTGTCAAAGAGGAGTGCCCTCTGTCAATTAGGAGTGCCCACTGTCAAAGAGGAGGTCCCTGTCAATGAGGAGTTCCACTTGTCAATGAGGAGTGCCCGCTGTCAATGAGGAGTGCCCCTGTCAATTAGGTGTGCCTCCTGTCAATTAAGTGTGCTCCCCTTTCAATTAGGGGGGCCCCTTATCAATTACGAGCTCGCCATGTCAATTAGGAGTTCCCCTGACAATTAGCAGTGCCCAATGTCAATTACGAGTGCCCCCTGTCAATTAGGAGGCCGCTGTCAATGATGAGTTCCACTTGTCAATGAGGAGTGCCGCACCGTCAATGAGGAGTGCCCCCTGTCAAGGAGGAGTGCCCGCTCTCCATGATGAGTGGCCCTGTCAATTAGGAGTGCACCCTGTCAATTAGGAGTGCCCCCCTTTCAATTCGGAGTGCCCCATATTAATTACGAGCTCCCCCTGAAGATTAGCAGTGCCCATCTCAATTAGGAGTGCACCATGTCAGTTAGGAGTGCCCCCTGTCAATTGGGCGTCCCCTGGCAATGAGGAATTTCCCATGTCAATGAGGGGTGACCCCCCCCCCACTCACGTCAATGGGAGTGCCCCCGTCAATTAGGAGTCCCTGTCAATGAGGAGTTCCACTTGTCAATTAGGTGAGCCTCCCCCCTCAATGAGGAATGCCCCACCGTCCATAAGGTGTACCCGACCGTCAATGTAGAGTGCCCCATATAAAATCGGAGTGCCCCCAGTAAATTCGGAGGGACCCCTGTCAATTAGGAGTGCACCCAGTCAATGAGGAGTGCCCGCTGCCAATTAGGAGTGCCCCCTGTAAATTAGGAGTGCCCCCTTTAAATTAGGAGTCCCCATGCCAATTGGAGTGCACCCTTTCAATTCGGAGTGCCCCATATTAATTACGAGCTCCCCCTGAAGATTAGCAGTGCCCATCTCAATTAGGAGTGCACCATGTCAGTTAGGAGTGCCCCCTGTCAATTGGGCGTCCCCTGGCAATGAGGAATTTCCCATGTCAATGAGGGGTGACCCCCCCACTCACGTCAATGGGAGTGCCCCCGTCAATTAGGAGTCCCTGTCAATGAGGAGTTCCACTTGTCAATTAGGTGAGCCTCCCCCCGTCAATGAGGAATGCCCCACCGTCCATAAGGTGTACCCGACCGTCAATGTAGAGTGCCCCATATAAAATCGGAGTGCCCCCAGTAAATTCGGAGGGACCCCTGTCAATTAGGAGTGCACCCAGTCAATGAGGAGTGCCCGCTGCCAATTAGGAGTGCCCCCTGTAAATTAGGAGTGCCCCCTTTAAATTAGGAGTCCCCATGCCAATTGGAGTGCACCCTGTCAATTGGAGTGCCCCGTGTCGATTGGTGTGCCCGACTGTCAATTGGAGTGCCCGCTGTAAATGCGGAGTGCCCCCGTCAATGAAAAGTGCCCCCTGTCAATTAGGATTGCCCCCGTCAATTACGAGCCTTTCCTGTCAATTAGGAGTGCCCCCTTTCATATAGGAGGGCCCCTTGTCAGGTCCGAGCTCCCCCTGTCAATGAAGAGTGCCCGCTGACAATTAGGAGCCGGCTCTCAATGAGGAGAGCCCCCCCGTCAGTGAGGAGTGCCCAACCGTCAATGAGAAGGGCCCCCTGTCAATGAGGAGTGGCCCTGTCAATTAGGGGTGCCCCGTGACAATTAGCAGTGTCCCATGTCAATTAGGAATGCCCCCTGTCAATGATGAGTGCCCCCTGTCAGTGAGGAGTGTCCCATGTGAAAGAGGAGTGCCCCCTTTCAATAAGGACAACACCCTGTCAATGAGCTGTTCCCCGTCTCAAAAACGAGTGCCCCCCCCCCGTCAATGAGGAGTCCCCCACCGTCAATGAAGACTGCTCCCCCGTCAATGAGGAGTGCCCCCACCGTCATTGGGGAGTGCCCCCTGTCAGTGAGGAGTGCCCACTGTCACCTCGGAGTGATCCCTGTCAATTAGGAGTGACCTCCTGTCAATCAGGAGTGCCCCCTGCCAATGAGGAGTGCCCCCTGTCAATGAGGAGTGCCCGCTGTCAATGAGGAGTGGCCCTGTCAATTAGGAGTGCGCCCTGTCAATTAGGAGAGCCCCATATCAATTACGAGCTCCCCCTGACAATTGGCAGTGCCCATGTCAATTAGGAGTGCCCCATTTCAATTGGCAGTCCTCTGTCAATGAGGAATTCCCATTGCCAATGAGGAGTACCCCCGCCCGCGTCAATGAGGAGTGCCCCCCCCCCCGTCAATGAGGAGTGCCCCACCGTCAATGAGGAATGCCCCAACGTCAATAAGGTGCACTCCACCGTCAATGTAGAGGGCCCCATATAAATTAGGAGTACCCCCAGTCAATTCGGAGTGCCCCGTCAATTAGGAGTGCACCCTGTCAATGAGGAGTGCCCCCTGACAATTAGGAGTGCCCCCTGACAGTTAGGAGTCCCGTATGTCATTTGGAGTGCACCCTGTCAATTGGAGTTGCCCCCCCCCCCCCGTCAATTGGAGTGCCCCCTGTCAATGCGGAGTGCCCCCTGTCAATGAGAAGTGCCCCAGTCAATTAGGATTGCCCCCGTCAAATACGAGTCTCCCCTGTCAATTAGGAGTGCCCCCTTTCATATAGGAGTGTCCCTTGTCAGTTAGGAGCTCCCCCTGTCAATTAGGAGTGGCACCAGTAAATATAGGAGTCACCCCTGACAATTAGGAGAGCCCCCTGTCGATTGGAGTACCCGCTGTCAATTGGAGTCCCCCTGTCAATTGGAGTGCCACCTGTCTATTGGAGTGCCCACTGTCAATGAGCAGTGCCGCCTGTCAATTAGGTCTTCCCTCTGTCAATTAGGATTGCGCCTTGTCAATTAGGAGTGGCCGCTATCAAATAGGAGTGACCCCTATCAATTTGGAGAGCCCCCTGTCAATGCGGACTTCACCCTGTCAATGAGGAGTGCACCACCGTCAATGAGGAGTGCCCCCCTCCGTCTATGACGATTCCCACCACGTCAATGAGGAGTGCCCCCCACCACCACCTCCCCCCCCGTCAATCAGGAGTGTCCCACCGTCAATGAGGAATTGCCCCAAAATCCATGAGGAGGGCCCCACCATCAATGCGGAGTGCCCCCTGTCAATTAGGAGTGCGCCCTGTCAAAGAGGAGGCCCCTGTCAATGAGGAGATCCACTTGTCAATGAGGAGTGCCGAACCGTTAATGAGGAGTGGCGGCTGTCAATGAGGAGTGGCCCTGTCAATTAGGAGTCCCACCTGTCAATTAGGAATGCCCCCCTTTCAATTAGGAGTGCCCCTTATCAATTACGAGCTCCCCATTTCAATTAGGAGTGTCCCATGTCAAATAGGAGTGCCCCATGTCAATTGGGAGTGCCCGCTGACAATTAGCAGTGCCCCATGTCAATTAGGCGTGCCCACTGTCAATTAGGAGGCCCCTGTCAATGAGGACTTGCACATGTCAATGATGAGATCCCCCCCCGTCAATGAGGAGTGCCCAACCGTCAATGAGGAGTGCCCCCTCTCAAGGAGCAGTGCCGCTGTCCATGAGGAGTGGCCCTGTCAATTTGGAGTGCCCCCTCTTAATTAGGAGTGCCCCTTATCAATTACGAGCGCCCCATGTCAATTAGGAGTGCCCCCCGTCAATGAGGAGTGCCCCCTGTCAATGAGGAGTGCCCCCTGTCAATGAGGAGTGCCCACTGTCAATCAGATCTGCCCCCTGTCAATGAGGATAGCGCCTTGTCAATTAGGAGCTACCCCTGTCAATTAGGAGAGGCCCCAGTAAATTCGGAGTGATCCCTGTCAATTAGGAGAGCACCCTGTCAATGAAGACATCACTGTGCCAAAGAGGAGTGCACCCGCCCCCCCCACGTCAATGAGGAGTGCCCTACCGTCAATGAGGAATGCCCCACCGTCAAGAAGGTGTACCCCACCGTCAATGTAGAGTGCCCCATATAAATTAGGAGTGCCCCCAGTCAATTCGGCGTGCCCCCTGTCAACTAGGAGTGCACCCTGTCAATGAGGAGTGCCGCTGCCAATTAGGAGTGCCCCTGTCAATTGGAGCGCCCCTGTCTATTGGAGTGCCCCCTGTCAATGAGAAGTGCCACCTGTCAATGAGGTGTGCCCCCTGTCAATGAGGTGTGCCGCCTGTCAATTACGAGTGCCCCCTGGCAATTCGTAGTACCCCTGCCAATTCGTTGTGCCCGCTGCCAATTAGGAGTAGTCCCTGTCAATTAGGATTCCCCCATGTCAATTGGAGTACCCCCTGTCGATTAAGTGTAGCCCCTTGCAATGAGGAGTGCCGCTTGTCAATTAGGAGTTCCCACTGTCAGTTAGGAGTGCCCCCTGTCAATTAGGAGTGCTCCCTGTCATTTTGGAGTACCCCCTGTCAATTCGGAGTGACGCTGCCAATTAGGAGTGCCCCCTGTCAATTTGGAGTTCCCCCAGTCAATTTAGTGTGCCCCCTAACAAATTGGAGTACCCCCTGTCAATTAGCAGTGCCCCCTGGGAATTAGTAGTACCCCCTGCCAATTCGTAGTGCCCGCTGCCAATTAGGAGTGGTCCCTGGCAATTAGGAGTCCCCCATGTCAATTAGGGGTCCCCCATGTCAAGTAGGAGTGCCCCATGTCAATTTGGAGTGCCCCCTGTCAATTAGGAGTGCCCCATGTCAATTAGGAGTGCCCACTGACAATTAGCAGTTCCCCATCTCAATTAGGAATGCCCCCTGTTAATTAGGAGGCCCCTGTCAATGATGAGTTCCACTTGTCAATGAGGAGAGCGCCCCCATCGATGAGGAGTGCGCAACCGTCAATGAGGAGTGCCCCATGTCAATGAGAAGTGACCCCTGTCAATGATAAGTGCCCGCTGTCCATGAGCAGTGGCCCTGTCAATTAGGAGTGTCCCCTGTCATTTAGCAGTGCACCCTGTCAATTCAGAGTGCCCCCTGTCAATTAGCAGTGTCCGCTGTCTATTAGGAGTCCCCTATGTCAATTGGAGAGCACCCTGTCAATTGGAGTGCCCGTGTCGATTGGAGTGCCCCCTGTCAATTGGAGTGCACCCCCCCCCCCGTCAATTGGACTGCCGCCTGTCAATGAGGAGTGCCCGCTGTCAATGAGGAGTGGCCCTGTCAATTAGGAGTCCCCCCCTTTCAATTAGGAGTACCCCTTATCAATAACGAGCTCCCCATGTCAATTAGGAGAACCCCCTGTCAGGTAGGAATGCCCCATGTCAAGTAGGAGTGCCCCCTGTCAATTAGAAGGCCCCTGTCAATGAGGATTCCAGTTGTCAATGCGGAGTGCCCACCGGTCAGTTAGGAGTGCCCCACCGTCAATAAGGAGTGCCCAACCGTCAATGAGGAGTGCCCCCGGTCAATCAGAAGTGCCCCCTGTCAATGAGGAGTGCCCGCTGTCCATGTGGAGTGGCCCTGTCAATTAGGATTGCCCCCTGTTAAATAGGAGTGCCCGCTTTCAATTAGGAGTGCCCCTTATCAATTACGAGCTCCCCATGTCAATTAGGAGTGTCCCATGTCAGTTAGGGGTGCCCCGTGACATTTAGCAGTTCCCCATGTCAATTAGGAGTGCCCCATGTCAATTCGGCGTGCCCCTGTCAATGCGGATTGCCCCCAGTCAATTAGGACTTCACCCTGTCAATGAGGATTGCCCCACAGTCAATGAGGAGTGCCACCCTGTGAATGAGTAGTGCGCCCCCCGTCTATGAAGATACCCCCACGTCAATGAGCAGAGCCCCCCCCCCGTCAATGAGGACTGCCCCACCGTCAATGACGAGTGCCCCAAAATCAATGAGGAGGGCCAGGCCATCAATGCGGAGTGCCCCCTCTCAATGAGGAGAGGCTCTCGTCGCCTAGGAGTGCCGCATGTCAAAGAAGAGTGCCCCCTGTCAATTAGCAGTGCCCCTGTCAAAGAGGAGGCCCCTGTCAATGCGGAGTTCCACTTGTCAAGGAGGAGAGCCCCACCGTCAATGAGGATTGCCCAACCGTCAATGAGGAGTGCCCGCTGTCAATTAGGAGAGCCCCCCTTTCAATTAGGACTGCCCCTTATCAATTACGAGCTCCCCATGTTAATTGGGAGTGCTCCTTGTCAATTAGGAGTGCCCCATGTCAATTAGGAGTGCTCCCTACCAATTAGCAGAGCCCCATGTCAATTAGGAGTGCCCCCTGTCAATTACGAGGCCGCTGTCAATGAGGAGTTCCACTTTTCAATGAGGAGAGCCCACCCATCAATAAGGAGTGCCCCACCGTCAATGGGGAGTGCCCAACCGTCAATGGGGAGTGCCCCCTGTCAATGAGGAGCGCCCCCTGTCAATGAGCAGTGCCCGCTGTCCATGAGGAATGGCCCTGTGAATTAGGAGTGCCCCCTGTCAATTAGGAGTGCCCCCCTTTCAATTAAGAGTGCCCCTTATCAATTACGAACTCCCCAAGTCAATTAGGAGTGCCCCCTGTCAATTAGGAGTGTCCCATGTCAATTAGGAGTGCCCCTGACAATTAGAAGCGCCCCCTGTCAATTAGCAGTGCCCCCTGTCAATTAAGAGGCCGCTGTCAATGAGGAGTTCCACCTTTCAATGAGGAGATCCCCACCCGTCAATAAGGAATGCCCCAACGTCAATGAGGAGTGCCCAACCGTCAATGGGGAGTGCCCCCTTTCAATGTGGATCGCCGCCAGTCAATGAGCAGTGCCCGCTGTCCATGAGGTGTGGCCCTGTCAATTAGGAGTGCCCCCTGTCAATTAGGAGTGCCCCATGTCAATTACGAGTGCCCCTTGTCATTTAGCAATGCCCCATGTCAATTACGAGTGCCCCCTGTCATTAGGCAATGCCCCATGTCAAATAGGAGTGCCCCCTGTCAATTAGGATTGCACCCTGTCAATGAGGACTCCCCCTGTCAATTAGCAGTGCCCGCTGTCAATTAGGAGTCGCCCATGTCAATTGGAGTGCAGCCTGTCAATTGGAGTGCCCCCCCCTCCGTCAATTGGAGTGCCGCCTGTCAATGAGGAGTTCCACTTGTCAATGAGGAGAGTCCCACCGTCAATAAGGAGTGCCCAACCGTCAATGAGGTGTGCCCCCTATCAATCAGAAGTGCCCCCTGTTAATGAGGAGAGCCGCTGTCCATGAGGATTGGCCCTGTCAATTAGGAGTGCCCCCGGTTAAATAGAGTGCCCTCTTTCAATTAGGAGTGCCCCTTATCAATTACGAGCTCCCCATGTCAATTAGGAGTGCCCCCTGCCAATTCGTAGTGCCCGCTGCCAATTTGGAGTAGCCCCTGCCAATTAGGAGTTCCCGATGTCAGTGAGGAGTGCCGCCTGTCAATGAGGAGTTCACCCTGTCAATGAGGAGTGCCCGCTGTCAATGAGAAATGTCCCACCGTCAATGAGGAGTGCTTCGCCATCCATGAGGAGAGCCCCACCATCAATGCGTAGTGGCCCTCTCAGTGTGGAGTGCCCCCCGTCAATGAGGAGTACCCCCTTGCAATTAGGAGTGCCGCTTTTCAGTTAGGAGCTCCAACTGTGAGTTACGAGTGCTCTCTGTCAATGAGGAGTGCACCCTGTCAAGGAGGAGTGCCCCTGTCAATGAGAAGATCCCCCTGTCAATGAGGAGTGCCGCCTGTCAATGAGGAGTCCTCCCTGTCAATGAGGAGTGACCCGTGTCAATGAGTAGTGTACCACCGTCAATGTGGAGTGCAGCACCATCCATGAGGAGTGCCCCCTGTCAATTAGGAGTGCTCCCTGTTATTTTAGTGTGCCCCCTGCCAATTTGGACTTCCCTCTGTCAATTTGGTGTGCCCCCTGTCAAATTGGAGTACCCCCTGTCAATTAGCAGTGCCCCCTCGCAATTAGTAGTGTCCCCTGCCAATTAGTAGTGCACGCTGCCAATTCGGAGTGGCCCCAGTCCTTTAGAAGTTCCCCATGTCAACAGGAGTACACCCTGTCAATTGGAGTGCCCCCTGTCTATTGGAGTGCCCCCTGTCAATGAGGAGTGACCCATGTCAATGAGGAGTGCCCCCTGTTAATGAGGAGTGCCCCCTGTCAATGAGGTATACCATCTGTCAATTAGGATTGCGCCTTGTCAATTAGGAGTGGCCCGTATCAATTAGCAGTGACCCCTGTCAATTAGGAGAGCCCCCGGTCAGTGAGGACTTCACCCGTTCAATGCAGATTGCCCGACCGTCAATGAGGAGTGTCACCCTGTGAATGAGTACTGCCCCCCCCGTCTATGACGATTCCCGCCGCGTCAATGAGGAGTGCCCCAACGTCAACGAGGAGTGCCCACTGTCAATGAGGATTGCCCCTTGTCAATGAGGATTGCCCCCTGTCAATGATGAGTGCCCTCTGTCAATGAGGAGTGCCCCATGTGAATGAGGAGCGCCCCCTTTCAATGAGGACAGCCCCCTGTCAATGAGGGGTTCCCCGTGTCAATGAGGAGTGCCCCCCCCCCCGCCAATGAGGAGAGCTCCACCGTCAATGAAGAGTGCCCCCTCCCCCGTCAATGAAGAGTGCCCCCTCCGTCGTCAATGAGGAGTGCCCCGACCGTCAATGGGGAGTGCCTCCTTTCAAAGAGGAGTGCCCCCTGTCACTTCGGAGTGACCCTGTCAATTAGAAGTGACCCCCTATCAATTTGAGTGCCCCCCTGTTCATGAGGAGTGCCCCTGTCAAGGAGGAGGGCCCGCGGTCAATGAGGAGTGGCCATGTCAATGAGGAGTGGCCATGTCAATTAGGAGTGCTGCCTGTCAATTAGGAGTGCCCCCTTTTAATTAGGAATTCCTCATATCAATTTGATATTGTTGGGTAATTGTCGGGTGACACTACTCAATGACAGGGGACACTCCTCATTAATAGGGGGCACTCCTTATTAGCATGGGGGACTCCTAATTGCCATGGGGCACTCCTCATTGATATGCAGCATTCCTCATTGACAGGGGGCACTCCTCATTGACAGTGGCACTCCTCATTGACTGGGAGTACTCCTCATTGACAGTGGCACTCCTCATTGACAGGGGGCACTCCTAATTGAAAGGGGCCACTCCTAATTGATCGAGGCCACACTTAATTGACTGGGGGAGCTCGTAATTGACAAGGGACACTCCTAATTGAAAGGAGGCACTCCTAACAGACAGGGGAGAGTCTTAATTGACAGGGGGCACTGCTAATCGACAGGGGGCACTTCTCATTGACAGGGGCACTCCTCATTGACAGGAGCACTCCTCATTGACAGGGGGGCACTCCAAATTGGCAGAGGTCACTCCTAATTGGCAGGGGCACTCCTAATTGGCAAGGGGCACTCCTACTCGACAGGGGGGTACTCCTAATTGACAGGGGGCAATCCAAATTGAAAGGGGCACTCCTCATTGACAGGGGCACTCCTCATTGACAGAGGCACTCCTCATTGACAGGCGCACTCCTCACTGACAGGGTGTACTCCTAATTGGCAGGGGGCAACCCTAAGTGACATGGGGCATTCCTCATTAACAGGGCGCACTCCTGGTTGACAGGGGGAACTGCCAATTGACAGGGGGCTCTACAAATTGACACGGGACACTACTCATTAACGGGGGGAATTCATTAGTGTCCTAATTAAAAGGGGGCACTCCTAACTGACGGTTAGTGTCCTCATCGACAGGGGCCCTTCTCATGGACAGTGCGCATTCCCCATTTACAGGGCGCACTTCTCATTGACAGGGGGCACTCCTCATTAACAGGGGGAATTCCTCATTGACAGTGGCACTCCTCATTGACAGGGGAGCACTCCTAATTGGCAGCGGTCACTCCTAATTGGCAGGGGTCACTCCTCATTGGCAGGGGGCATTCCTAACTGACAGGGGAAGCTGCTAATTGACATGGTGCACTCCTACTTGACAGGGGGCACTCGTCATTGACAGGGGCACTCTTCATTGACAGGGGCACTCCTCATTGACAGGCGCAATCCTCATTGACAGGGGACACTCCTCATTGACATGGATCCCTCCTAATTGGTAGTGGGCAATCCTAATTGACATGGGGCACTCCTAATTGACATGGGCATTCCTCATTAACAGGGGGCAATACTGATTGACTGGGGGCACCCCCAATTGACAGGGGGCACTCCACGTTGACACGGGACACTACTCATTGACGGGGGAGGGGGGGCAACACTAATTGAAAGGGGTCACTCCTAATTGACAGTGGGAGCTCCTAATTGACAGGGGAAGCCCCTAATTGAAAGGGGGCACTCGACATTTACAGGGGAGACTCTTAATTGACAGGGGCAATCCTCATTGACAGGGGATACTCCTCATTGACAGGGGGCACTCCTAATTGACATTGGGCACTCCTAATTGAAATGGGGTATTACTCATTGACAGGGGGCATTCCTCATTGACGGGGGGCACTCCTGATTGACAGGGGCACTCCAAATTAAAACGGTTTACTCCTAATTCACAGGGGCCACTAATAATTGACAGGGGAAGCTCCAAATTGTGATGGGACACTCCTAATTGAAAGGGGGCACTCCTAATAGGCAGGGGAGACTCCTAATTAACAGGGGGCACTCCTCATGAACAGTGGGCATTCCTCATTCACAGGGGGCACTCCTCATTGACAGGGGGCACTCCTCATTGACAGCGGGGATCCCTCATTGACAGGGGGCACTCCTCATTGACAGGGGAACTCCTCATTGACAAGGGCACTCCTCATTGACAGGGGGCACTCCTAATTGGCAGCGATCACTCCTAATTGGCAGGTGTCACTCCTATTTGACCAAGGTCCCTCCTAGGTGACAGGGGGCACTCATTATTGAGAGGGGGCACACCACATTGATGGTGAGTCACTCCTCATTGACGGTGACGCACTCGTCATTGACAGGGGGCGTTCTTCATTGACTGGGGGTTCTCCTCATTGACAGGGGACACTCCTAATTGGCAGGGGGCAATCCTCATTGACATGGGGCACTCCTAATTGACATGCGGCATTCCTCATAGACACCGGGCACTCTTCATTGTCAGGGGGCACTCCCAATTGACAGGGGGCACTCCAAATTGACAGGGGACACTACTCATTGACGGGGGGGGGGGCAACACTAATTGAAAGGGGTCACTCCTAATTGACCGGGGCCACTCCTAATTGACAGGGGAGCTCCAAATTGACAGGGGACACTCCTAATCGACAGGGGGCACTCTTCATGGACACTGGACACTCCTCATTGACAGGGGACAATCCTCATGACAGGGGGCACTCCTCATTTACAGAGGGCACTTCTCATTGACAGGGGGCACTCCTCATTGACCGGGGGCACTCCTAATTGACAGGGGGAGCTCCTAGTTGACAAGGGGCACTCCTAATTGAAAGGGTGCACTCCAGACTGACAGTCGAGACTCCTATTTGACAGGGGGCACTCCTAAACGGCAGGGGGCAATCCTCATGGATAGTGGGCACTCATCATTGCCAGAGGGCACTCCGCATTGACAGGGGGCACTCCTCATTGACAGGGGCCTCCCAATTAAAAGGGGGCACTCCTAATTGACAGAGAGCACTCCTAATTGACAGTGGACACTCCTCATTGCTAGGGGGGAACTCTTAATTGACGGGTGGGGCATTCCTAATTGACAGAGTTCACCCCTAGATGACAGTGGGCAATTCTCTTTGAGAGGGGGCACTCCTCATTGACGGTGGATCAGTCCTCATTGACGGGGGGGTACTCCTCGTTGACGGGGGGAGGGGAGTGGGCGCTCCTCATTGACGCGAGGGGGAGGGGGGGCACTCCTCATTGACAAGGGGAACTCCAAATTCACAGGGCCTCCTAATTGACAGGGGTTACTCCTAATTCACAGAGGGCTCTCCTATTTGACAGTGGACACTCCTCATTGCTAGGGGGGAACTCTTAATTGACAGGTGGGTCATTCGTAATTGACAGGGGTCACTCCTTGGTGACAGGGGGCAATCGTCTTTGAGAGGGGGCACTCCTCATTGACGGTGGATCACACCTCATTGACGTGGGGGGGGGGGCACTCCTCATTGACAAGGGGAACTCCTCATTGAATGGGGCCTCCAAATTGACAGGGGGCACTCCTAATAGACGGGGGTCACTCCTAATTGTCGGGGGACACTACTCAATGACAGGGAACACGCCTCATTGATAGGGGGAACTCCTTATTAGCATGGGGGACTCCTAATTGATATACGGCATTCCTCATTGACAGGGGGCACTCCTCATTTGCAGTGGCACTCGTTATAGAAAGGGGGCACTCCTTATTGACAGGGGGCACTCCTAATTGTCAGGGGTCACTCCTAATTAACAGGGGCCACTCCTAATTGTCACGGACAACTCATAATTCACAAGGGGGACTCCAAATTGACAGGGGGTACTCCTAATTAGCAGGGGTCACTCCAACTGGCAGGGGTCACTCCTAATTGGCAGGGGGCAATCCTAATTGGCACAGAGGAGTCCTAACTGACAGGGGGAGCTCCTAATTGACAAGGGACACGCCTAATTGAAAGGGGGTACTCCTAATTGACAGGAGGCAATCCTAATCGAGAGGAGGCACTCCTAATTGACAGCGGGCATTCCTAGTTGACAGGGGGCACTCCTTCTTGATAGGGGGAACTCCTCATTAAGAGGGGGCATTCCTAATTGACATGGGGCCCTCCTCATTGACAGGGGGCTCTCCTTATTGGGAGGGGGCACTCCACATTGACAGGGGGCACTTGTCATTGACAGGAGGAACTCCTAATTGTCAGGGGGCATTTCTAATTGACATGGGGCACTCCGAATTGACATGGGGCCCTGCAAATTGACATGGGGAATTCCTCATTCACAGGGTGCATTCCTGATTACCAGGGGGCACTCCTGATTGACACGGGGCACACCTCATTGACAGGGGGCTTTCCTCATTGACAGGGGGCAGTCCTCATTGACAGGGGGAACTCCTAATTGACAGCAGGCACTCCTAATTGACACGGGACACTACTCATTGACGGGGGAATTACTAATTGAAAGGGCTCACTCCTAATTGACCGTGGCCACTCCTAATTGACAAGGGGAGCTCCTCATTGAAATTGGGCACACCTAATGGACAGGGGAGACTCCTAATTGACAGGGCGTACTCCTCATGGGCAGTGGGCACACCTGATTGACAGGGGCACTCGTAATCGAGAGGGGGCACTCCTTATTGATAGGGGGAACTCCCCATTGACAGAGGGCACTCCTCATTGACAGGGGGCACTCCTCATTGGGATGGGGCACTCGTCATTGACAGTGGGCACTTCCCATTGACAGGGGGAACTCCTCATTTACAGGGGGCAATCTTCATTGACGGGGGCGCTCCTCATTGACAGGGGACGCTCCTCATTTACTGGGGGGCACATCCTAATTGACAGGGGACACTCCTAATTGACAGGGGCCACTCCGCATTTACAGGGGGCACTCCTCATTGTCAGGTGGCACTCCTCATTGAATGGAGGCACTCCAAATTGACATGGGGCACTCCTAATTGACATAGGGAACTCCTCATTGACAGGGGGCATTCATAATTGGCAGCGCTCACTCCTAATTGGCAGGCGTCACTCCAAATTGGCAGGGGGCATTCACACCTGCCACGGGGAGCTCCTAGTTGACAAGGGGTACTCCTAATTAAAAGGAGGTACTGCTATATGACTGGGGGCACTGCTAATTGAGAGGGGGCAATCCAAATTGAAAGGGGGCACTCCTAATTGACAGGCGGCACTCCACATTGACAGGGGGCAATCGGCATTGACAGGGGGCACTTCTAATTGGCAACGGTCACTCTTAATTGACAGGGGCCACGCCTCATTTGGAGGGGGCTATTCTCATTGACGGTGGGGCACTCCTCATTGACAGAGGGCCCTCCTAATTGACAGGGGGCACTCCTTGTTTGCAGGTGGCACTCCTTATTGATAGGGCGAACCCTCTCTGTCGGGGGGCACTCTTCATTGACAAGGGCACTCCTCATTGGCATGGGGCTCTCCTCATTGACGGTTGGGGACTCCCCATTGTCAGGGGTCATTACCCATTGAAAGGGGGCACTCCTCATTGACATGGGGCACTCCTCATTGACATGGGGCACTCCTAGGTGACATGGGGCATTCCTCATTGACAGGGGGCTCTCCTAATTGACAGGGGGCACTCCTAATTGACATGGGTAATTCCACATTGACAGGGGGCCCTCCTCATTGACAGGAGGTTCTCCGTCTTGGCAGGGGGCACTCCTAAATGAGTGGGAGAGCACCTACTTGACAAGGGGCATTCCTAATTGAAAGGAGGCACTCCTAATTGTAAAGGGAACTCCTCATTGACAGAGGGCAGTCCTCATTGACAGGGGGCACTCCTAATTGACAGGGGGCACTACTAAATGACAGAGGGCGCTCCTAATTGACAGGGGGCACTCCAAATTGCCGGGGGACACTACCCACTGACAGGGGGCACTCCTCGTTGACACAGGGCACTCCTCATTGACATGCGGCATTCCTAATTGACATGGGGCGTTCCTCATTGACAGGGGGTAATCCTTAATGACAGTGGGCACTCCTTATTGACAGGGGGCACTCCTAATTGTCAGGGGTCACTCCTAATTAACAGGGGCCACTCCTAATTGACACGGACAACTCATAATTGACAAGGGGGACTCCAAATTGACAGGGGGTACTCCTAATTAGCAGGGGTCACTCCAACTAGCAGTGGTCACTCCTAATTGGCAGGGGGCAATCCTAATTGGCACAGAGCATTCCTAACTGACAGGGGGAGCTCCTAATTGACAAGGGACACTCCTAATTGAAAGGGGGCACTCCTAATTGGCAGAGGGCATTCCTAGTTGACAGCGAGCACTCCATCTTGATAGGGGGAACTCCTAATTGACAATGGGCACTCCTCATTGACAGGGGGCACTCCTCATTGACAGGGGCACTACTCATTGACAATGGGGCACTCTCCATTGACATTGGGCAATCGTCATTGACCGCGGGCACTTCTCATTCACAGGGAGCACTCCTCATTGACAGGGGGCACTCCTAATTGACAGGGGCCACTCCTCATTGAAAGGGGGCACTCCTCATTGACATGGGGAACTCCTAATTGAAATGGGGCACTCCTAATTGACATTGGGCATTCCTCATTGACACGGGGCACTCCCCAAATTGACATGGGCATTCCTCATTGACATGCGGCACTCCTCACTGACAGGGGCACTCGTCATTGACATGGACACTCCTCATTGACAGGGGGCACTCCTCATTGAAAGGGGAAACTCCTCATTGACATGGGGCAGTCCTAAATACATGGGGCATTCCTCATTGACAGGGGGCCCTCCTCATTGACAGGGGGCACTCCTAATTGGCAGCGGTCACTCCTAATTGGCAGGGATACTCCAAATTGGCAGGGGGCATTCCGAACTGACAGGGGGAGCTCCTAATTGACAAGAGGCACTCCTCATTGAAAGGGGG
Source organism: Mustelus asterias (assembly GCF_964213995.1). Classification (NCBI taxonomy): domain Eukaryota; kingdom Metazoa; phylum Chordata; class Chondrichthyes; order Carcharhiniformes; family Triakidae; genus Mustelus; species Mustelus asterias. The sequence goes on from NW_027590127.1 coordinate 825,078, forward strand.
TACTCCCACCTGACAGGGGCCACTCCTAATTGACTGGGGGCAATCGAAATTGACAGGGGGCACTCCTAATTAACAGTGGGTACTCCTCAATGACAGGATGCACTCCAAATTGTCAGGGGTCACTCCTATTTGTTAGGGCGAAATCCTAATTGACATGGGCCACTCCTAATTGACAGGGGGCAATCGAAATTGAAAGGGGACATTCCTTATTGACATGGGGCACTCCTAATTGACATGGGGCCCTCCAAATTGACATGGGGCATTCGTCATTCACTGTCGGTGGCATTCCCGATTGACAGGGGGTACTCCTAATTGACATGGGGCCTTCCAAATTGACATGGGGCATTCATCATTCACCGGGGGCATTCCTGATTGAAAGGGGCACTCCCGATTGACAGCGGGCACTCCTAATTGACAGCGGACACTCCGAATTGACACGGGACACGACCCATTGACGGGGGGCACTACTAATTGAAAGCGGTCACTCCTAATTGACCGTGGCCACTCCGAATTGACATGGGGAGTTCCAAATCGATAAGCGGCACTCCTAATGGATAGGGGAGACTTCTAATTGACAGGAGCTACTCCTCATGGACAGTGGGCACTCCTCATTGACAGGGGGCACTCCTCATTGAAAGGGGGCCCTACCCATTGACAGAGGCCTTCTTAATTGGCAGGGCTCACTCCTAATTTTTACGGGGCCCTCCTAATTGACACGGAGCAGTCCTAACTGACAGGGGGAGCTCCTAATTATCAAGGGGCACTCCTAATTGACAGGGGGCACTCCTCATTGACAGGAGGCACTGCTCATTGAAAGGGGGCACTCCTCATTGACATGGGGCACTCCTAATTGACATGGGGCATTCCTCATTGACAGGTGGCACTCCTCATTGACGGTGGGCACTCCTAGTTGACATCTGGCATTCCTAATTGACATGGGGCACTCCTAGTTGACATGGGCCATTCCTCATTGACAGGGGGCACTCATAATTGGCAGCGGTCACTCCTAATTGGCAGGGGTCACTCCTAATTGGCAGGGGGCATTCCTAACTGCCAGGGTCGGCTCCTAGTTGACAAGGAGTACTCCTAATTTAAAGGGCGTAATCCTACTTGACACGGGGAAATCCTAATTGACAGGAGGCACTCCTCATGGACAGCGGGCACACCTCATTGACATGGGGCGTTCCTAACTGACAATGGGCACTCCTAATTGACATGTGGCAAACCTAATTGGCATGGGGCATTCCCCATTGACAGGGGGCATTCCTGGTTGACAGGGGGCACTCCTGACTGATAGGGGGCACTCCTAATTGACAGCGGGCACTCCGAATTGGCAAGGGACACTACTTATTGATGGGGAGCACTACTCATTGAAAGGGGTCACTCCGAATTGACCGGGGCCACTCTTAATTGACAAGGGGAGATCCTAATTGACAGGGGGCACTCCTCATGGACAGTGGCCACACATCATGGACAGTGGGCACTCCTCATTGGCAGGGGTCTCTCCTAATTGGCAGGGGGCACTCCTAATTGACACGGAGCACTACTAACTGACAGGGGGAGATCCGAATTGACAAGGGGTACTCCAAATTGAAAGGGGGTACTCCTCATTGACAGGGGGCACTCCTCATTGACAGGGGGCACTCCCCACTGATAGGGGGCACTCTACATTGACAGGGGATACTCACCATTGACAGGGGGCACTCCTAGTTTGCAGCGGTCACTCATAATTGACAGCGGCCACTTCTCATTAATAGGGGCCACGGCTCATTGATGGTGGGGCACTCCTCATTGACAGTGGGCACTCCTCGTTGAAAGAGGGCACTCCTCATTGACATGGGGCACTCCTCATTGACATGGGGCGTTCCTCATAGACAGGGGGCACTCTTCATTAGAGGGGGTACTCCTAATTGGCAGAAGTCACTCCTAATTGGCAGGGGTCATTCCTAATTGGCAGGGGGCATTCCTAATTGAAAAGGGGTACTCTTACTTGAAAGGGGGCACCCCTCAATGACAGGGGGCACTCCTAATTGGCACGGGACTCTACTCATCGACGGCGGGTGGGGGGGGGGAAGCACCACTAATTGAAAGGGGTCACTCCTAATTGACGTGGGGAGCTCCTAATAGACAACGGGCAGTCCATTTGGAAGGGGGCACTCGAAATTGACAGGGGAGACTCTTAATTGACAGGGGGCACACCTAATCGACAGGGGGTACTCCTCATGGACAGTGGGCACTCCTCATCGACATGGGGGACTTCTAATTGACATGGGGCATTCCAAATTGACAGGGAGTATTCCTGATTGACAGGGGACACTCCTTGTTGATAGCATTGACTCCTAATTGACACAGGACGCTACTCATTGATGGGGGGAGCTCATAGTTGACAAGGGGCACTCCGAATTGAAAAGGGGCACTCCAAATTGACGGGGAGTCTCCTAATTGACAGGGGGCACTCCTAATTTACATGGGGCACTCCTAATTGACATGGGGCATTCCTCATTGACAGGGGGCACTCTTCATTGACAGCGGGCGCTCCTAATTGGCAGCGATCACTCCTAATTATCAGGGGGAATTCCTAGCTGCCAGCTGGAGCTCCGAATTGACAAGGGGCACAACGTATTGAAAGTAGACTGCATTGGGGTACCATTGAACTTGAATAATGTCTGAAATGATACTTGAAACTTGTACATCTGATGTGCAAAGTGTACTTTTACAAGATGTCAATTTTAAATTTACTTGATCGGGGATACTGCTAATTGACAGGGGGCAATCCAAATTGAAAGGGGGCACTCCTAATTGACAGGTGGCACTCCTAATTGACAGGGGGCACTCCTCATTGACGGGGGGAACTCCTCATGGACAGTGGGCACTCGTCACTGACAGGGGGCACTCCTGATTGAGAGGGGGCACTCCTTACTGACGGTGGGCTCTCCTTATTGAACGGTGCACTTCTCATTGACAGGGGGCACTCCCCATTGACAGGAGGCACTCCTAATTGGCAGGGGCCACAGCTATTTGGCTCGGGTCACGCCTAATTGGCAGGGGCCACTCCTAATTGTCAGGGGGCACTCCTAATTGACACAGAGCACTCCTAACTGACAGGGGGAGCTCCTAATTGACAAGGGTCACTCCACTTCAAAGGACGTACTCCTGCTTGTCAGGGGGCACTACTAATTGACAGGGGGGAATCCTAACGGACAGGGGGCACAACTAAATGACAGAGGGCGCTCCTAATTGACAGGGGACACTCCTCATTGAAATGGTGCACTTCTAACTGACATCGGGCAATCCTAACTGACATGGGGCCCACCTAACTGACATGGGGGACTCATAATTGACATTGGGCATTCCTCATTGACAGTGAGTTTTCCTGATTGACAGGGGGCACTCCTAGTTGATAGCAGGGACTCCTAATTGACACGGGACACTACTCACTGATGGGGGAGCTCGTAGTTGACAAGTCGCACTCCTAATTGAAAAGGGGCACTACAAATTGACAGGGGAGACTCCTCATTGACGGGGGCACTTCTCATTGACAGGGGGCACTCGTCATTGACAGGGGGCACTCCTAATTGGCAGCGGTCACTCCTAATTGACAGGGGCCACTCCTCATTTACAGGGATCACTCCTCATTGACGGCGGGCACTCCTCATTGATAGGAGGCACTCCTCATTGAAAGGGGGCACTCCTCATTTACATGGAGCACTCCGAATTGACATGGGGCACTCCGAGTTGACATCGGACATTCCTAAGTGACGTGGGGCACTCGTAATTGACGTGGGGCACTCCTAATTGACAAGGGGCACTCCTAATTGACATGGGGCATTCTTCATTGACAGGGGACACTCCCCATTGGCAGGGGGCACTCATAACTGGCAGCGGTCACTCCTAATTGACAGGGTTCACTCCTAATTGGCATGGGCATTCCTAACTGCCAGGGGGAGATCCGAATTGATTAGGGGCACTCCTAATTGAAAGGTGGTACTCCTAGTAGCCAGGGGCCCCTCCTCATTGACAGGGGGCACTCCTCATTGACAGGGGCCACTCCTCATTTACAGGGATCACTCCTCATTGACGGCGGGCACTCCTCATTGATAGGAGGCACTCCTCATTGAAAGGGGGCACTCCTCATTTACATGGAGCACTCCGAATTGACATGGGGCACTCCGAGTTGACATCGGACATTCCTAAGTGACGTGGGGCACTCGTAATTAACGTGGGGCACTCCTAATTGACAAGGGGCACTCCTAATTGACATGGGGCATTCTTCATTGACAGGGGACACTCCTCATTGGCAGGGGGCACTCATAACTGGCAGCGGTCACTCCTAATTGACAGGGTTCACTCCTAATTGGCATGGGCATTCCTAACTGCCAGGGGGAGATCCGAATTGACTAGGGGCACTCCTAATTGAAAGGTGGTACTCCTAGTTGCCAGGGGCCCCTCCTCATTGACAGGGGGCACTCCTCATTGGCAGGGGGCACTCCTCATTGACGGGGGGCACTCCTCATTGACAGGGGACTCTCCTCATTTACAGGGGGCACTCCTTATTGAAAGGGGGCACTCCTTATTGACAGGGGGCACTCCTAATTGGCAGGGGGCATTCCTAATTGAAAAGGTTTACTCTTACGTGAAAGGGGGCACTCCTCAATGACAGGGGGCACTATTAATTGACGGGGGGCACTCCTAATTGGCACGGGACTCTACTCATCGACGGCGGGTGGGGGGGGGGGGGGCGGGTGGCACCACTAATTGAAAGATGTCACTCCTAATGGGCTGGGGCCACTCCTAATTACCGGGGGGAGCTCCTAATTGACAAGGGGCAGTCCTAACTGGAAGGGGGCACTCCAAATTGACAGGGGAGACTCTTAATTGACAGGGGGCACTCCTAATCGACAGGGGGTAATCCTCATGGACAGTGGGCAGTCCTCATTGACAGGGGACACTCCTCATTGACATGGTGCACTCCTATCTGACATGGGGTACTCCTAATTGACATGGGGCACTCCTCATTGACAGGGAGTATTCCTGATTGAAAGGGGGCACTCCCAGTTGATAGGAGGGCCTCCTAATTGACACGGGACGCTACCCATTGATGGGGGGAGCTCGTAGTTGACATGGGGCACTCCTGATTGAAAAGGGGCACTCCAAATTGACTGGGGAGAATCCTAATAGACAGGGGGCACTGTTCATTGACAGGGTGGGCTCCTAATTGGCAGCGCTCACTCCAAATAATCAGGGTGCATTCCTAACTGCCAGGTGGAGCTCCGAAATGACAAGGGGCACAACTTATTGAAAGTGGACTGCATTGGGATACCTTTAAACTTGTATAATGTCTGAAATTATACTTGAAACTTGTACATCTGATGTGCTAACTGTAATTTTACAAGATGTAAATTTTAAATTTACTTGGCAGTGGGTACTGCTAATTGACAGGGGGCAATCCAAATTGAAAGCGGGCAGTCCTAATTGACAGGGGGCACTCCTCATTGACTTGACGGGGGGCACTTCGCATGACCAGTGGGCACTCCTCACTGACAGGGGGCACTCCTGAATGAGAAGGGGCACTCCTTATTGACAGGGGGCACTCCTTATTGACAGGAGGCACTCCTCATTGGCTGGGGTCACACCTAATGGGCAGCGGTCACTCCTAATTGGCAGGGGTCACTCCTAATTGTCAGGGGGCACTCCTAATTGACATGGGGCATTCTTCATTGACAGGGGACACTCCCCATTGGCAGGGGGCACTCATAACTGGCAGCGGTCACTCCTAATTGACAGGGTTCACTCCTAATTGGCATGGGCATTCCTAACTGCCAGGGGGAGATCCGAATTGATTAGGGGCACTCCTAATTGAAAGGTGGTACTCCTAGTAGCCAGGGGCCCCTCCTCATTGACAGGGGGCACTCCTCATTGACAGGGGCCACTCCTCATTTACAGGGATCACTCCTCATTGACGGCGGGCACTCCTCATTGATAGGAGGCACTCCTCATTGAAAGGGGGCACTCCTCATTTACATGGAGCACTCCGAATTGACATGGGGCACTCCGAGTTGACATCGGACATTCCTAAGTGACGTGGGGCACTCGTAATTAACGTGGGGCACTCCTAATTGACAAGGGGCACTCCTAATTGACATGGGGCATTCTTCATTGACAGGGGACACTCCTCATTGGCAGGGGGCACTCATAACTGGCAGCGGTCACTCCTAATTGACAGGGTTCACTCCTAATTGGCATGGGCATTCCTAACTGCCAGGGGGAGATCCGAATTGACTAGGGGCACTCCTAATTGAAAGGTGGTACTCCTAGTTGCCAGGGGCCCCTCCTCATTGACAGGGGGCACTCCTCATTGGCAGGGGGCACTCCTCATTGACGGGGGGCACTCCTCATTGACAGGGGACTCTCCTCATTTACAGGGGGCACTCCTTATTGAAAGGGGGCACTCCTTATTGACAGGGGGCACTCCTAATTGGCAGGGGGCATTCCTAATTGAAAAGGTTTACTCTTACGTGAAAGGGGGCACTCCTCAATGACAGGGGGCACTATTAATTGACGGGGGGCACTCCTAATTGGCACGGGACTCTACTCATCGACGGCGGGTGGGGGGGGGGGCGGGTGGCACCACTAATTGAAAGATGTCACTCCTAATGGGCTGGGGCCACTCCTAATTACCGGGGGGAGCTCCTAATTGACAAGGGGCAGTCCTAACTGGAAGGGGGCACTCCAAATTGACAGGGGAGACTCTTAATTGACAGGGGGCACTCCTAATCGACAGGGGGTAATCCTCATGGACAGTGGGCAGTCCTCATTGACAGGGGACACTCCTCATTGACATGGTGCACTCCTATCTGACATGGGGTACTCCTAATTGACATGGGGCACTCCTCATTGACAGGGAGTATTCCTGATTGAAAGGGGGCACTCCCAGTTGATAGGAGGGCCTCCTAATTGACACGGGACGCTACCCATTGATGGGGGGAGCTCGTAGTTGACATGGGGCACTCCTGATTGAAAAGGGGCACTCCAAATTGACTGGGGAGAATCCTAATAGACAGGGGGCACTGTTCATTGACAGGGTGGGCTCCTAATTGGCAGCGCTCACTCCAAATAATCAGGGTGCATTCCTAACTGCCAGGTGGAGCTCCGAAATGACAAGGGGCACAACTTATTGAAAGTGGACTGCATTGGGATACCTTTAAACTTGTATAATGTCTGAAATTATACTTGAAACTTGTACATCTGATGTGCTAACTGTAATTTTACAAGATGTAAATTTTAAATTTACTTGGCAGTGGGTACTGCTAATTGACAGGGGGCAATCCAAATTGAAAGCGGGCAGTCCTAATTGACAGGGGGCACTCCTCATTGACTTGACGGGGGGCACTTCGCATGACCAGTGGGCACTCCTCACTGACAGGGGGCACTCCTGAATGAGAAGGGGCACTCCTTATTGACAGGGGGCACTCCTTATTGACAGGAGGCACTCCTCATTGGCTGGGGTCACACCTAATGGGCAGCGGTCACTCCTAATTGGCAGGGGTCACTCCTAATTGTCAGGGGGCACTCCTAATTGACCCAGAACACTCCTAAATGACAGGGGGAGCTCCTAATTGAACTGGGGCATTTCACTTCAAAGGACGTACTCCTGCTTGACAGGTGGCACTCCTAATTGACAGGGGGCACTCCTAACTGACAGGGGCACTACTAAATGACAGAGGGCGCTCATAATTGACAGGGGACACTCCTCATTGACATGGTGCACTCCTAACTGACATGGGGCACTCCTAACTGACATGGGACACTCCTAATTGACATGGGGCATTCCTCATTGCCAGGGAGTATTCCTGATTGACAGTGGGCACTCCTAGTTGATAGCAGGGACTCCTAATTGACACGGGACCCTACTCACTAATGGGGGGAGCTGGTAGTTGACAAGGGGCACTCCTAATTGAAAAGGGGCACTCCACATTGTCAGGGGAGACTCCTAATTGACATGGGGCATTCCTAATTGACATGGGGCACTCCTAATTAAAATGGGGCATTCCTAATTGACAGGGGGCACTCTTCATTGACAGGGGGCACTCCTAATTGGCAGCGGTCGCTCCAAATTGGCAAGGGGCATTCCTAATTGCCAGGTGGAGCTCCGAATTGACAAGGGGCAGAACTTATTGAAAGTAGACTGCTTGGGATACCTTTGAACTTGTATATACTCCTCATTGACGGGGGGCACTCCTCATTGACAGGGGGCACTCGTCATTAACAGGGAGCACTCCTAATTGGCAGCGGCAACTCCTAATTGACAGGGGCTACTCCTCATTTACAGGGATCACTCCTCATTGACGGCGGGCACACCTCATGGACAGGAGGCACTCCTCATTGAAAGGGGGCACTCCTCATTTACATGGGGCACTCTTAATTGAAATGGGGCACTCCTAATTGACATGGGGCATTCCTCATTGACAGGGGGCACTCCTCATTGACAGGGGGCACTCATAACTGGCAGCGGTCACTCCTAATTGGCAGGGGTCACTCCAAATTGGCATGGGCATTCCAAACTGCCAGGGGGAGATCCGAATTGACTAGGGGCACTCCTAATTGAAAGGTGGTACCCCTAGTTGCCACGAGGCCCTTCTCATTGACAGGGGACACTCCTCATTGACACGGGGAGCTCGTAATTGACAAGAGGGACTCCAAATTGAGAGGGGAGACTCCTCATTTACACGGATCAATCCTCATTGACGGCGGGCACACCTCATGGACAGGAGGCACTCCTCATTGAAAGGGGGCACTCCTCATTTACATGGGGCACTCCTAATTGAAATGGGGCACTCCTAATTGACATGGGGCATTCCTCATTGACAGGGGGCACTCCTCATTGACAGGGGGCACTCATAACTGGCAGCGGTCACTCCTAATTGGCAGGGGTCACTCCTAATTGGCATGGGCATTCCGAACTGCCAGGGGGAGATCCGAATTGACTAGGGGCACTCCTAATTGAAAGGTGGTACTCCTAGTTGCCAGGGGGGCCTCCTCATTGACAGGGGGCACTCCTCATTGACACGGGGAGCTCGTAATTGACAAGGGGGACTCCAAATTGACAGGGGAGACTCCTAATTAGCAGGGGTCACTCCTAACTGGCAGGGATCACTCCTAATTGGCAGGGGGCAATCCTAATTGGCACGGAGCAGTCCTAACTGACACTGGGAGCTCCTAATTGACAAGGGACAGTCCTAATTGAAAGGGGGTATTCCTAATTGACAGGGGGCACTCATAATCGACAGGGGTACTCTTAGTTGACAGGGGGCATTCCTATTTGACAGGGGGCACTCCTTCTTGATAGGGGGAACTCCTCGTTCACAGAGGGCACTCCTCGTTGCCAGGGGGCACTCCTCATTGACAGGGGCACTACTCATTGACAATGGGGCACTCCTCACTGACATTGGGCATTCGTCATTGACCGGGGGCACTTCTCATTCACAGGTAGCACTCCTCAATGACAGGGGGCGCTCCTCATTGACAGGGGACGCTCCTCATTGACAGATGGGCACTCCAAATTGACAGGAGCCACTCCTCATTTATAGGGGGCACTCCTCATTGACGGTGGGGCTCTCCTCATTGACAGGGGCCACTACTCAATGAAAGGGGGCACTCCTCATTGACATGGGGCACTCCTAATTTAAATGGGGCAGTCCTAATTGACATGGGGCATTCCGCATTGACAGGGGGCAATCCTCACTGGCATGGGCACTCCTCATTGACATGGACACTCCACATTGACATGGACACTCCTCAATGACACGGGGCGCTCCTCATTGAAAGTGGGCACTCCTCATTGACATGGGCACTCCTAATTGACATGTGGCACTCCTAATTGACATGGGGCATTCCTCATTGAAAGGGGGCCCTCCTCATTGAGACGGGGCACTCCTTATGGGCAGCGGTCACTCCTAATTGGCAGGGTCACTCCTAACTGGCAGGTGGTATTCCTAACTGACAGTGGGAGCTACTAATTGACAAGGGGCACTCCTCATTGAAAAGGGGTACTCCCACTTGACAAGGCCCACTCCAAATGGCAGGGGGCAATCGGAATTGACAGGGGGCACTACCACTTGACAGGGGCCACTCCAAATGGCAGGGGGCGATCGGAATTGACAGGGGGCACTCCTAATTAACAGTGGATATTCCACAATGACAGGATGCACTCCAAATTGGCAGGGGTCACTCCTAATTGTTAGGGCGAAATCCTAATTGACATGGGTCACTCCTAATTGACAGAGGGCAATCGAAATTGAAAGGGGGCACTCCTATTGACATGGGGCACTCGTAATTGACATGGGGCCCTCCAAAGTGACATGGGGCATTCGTCATTCACTGCTGGTGGCATTGCTGATAGACAGGGAGCACTCCTAATTGGCACGGAGCAGTCCGAACTGGCAGGGGGAGCTCCTAATTGACAAGGGACACTCCTAATTGAAAGGGGGCACTCCTAATCGACAGGGGGCACTCCTAATTGACAGGGGGCATTCCTAATTGACATGGGGCACTGCTAATTGACAAGGGGCATTCCTCATTGACAGGGGGCATTCTTCATTGACAGGGAGCACTCCTAATTGGCAGCGGTCGCTCCAAATTGGCAGGGGGCATTCCTAATTGCCAGGTGGAGCTCCGAATTGACAAGGGGCACAACTTATTGAAAGTAGACTGCATTGGGATACCTTTGAACTTGTATATACTCCTCATTGACGGGGGGCACTCCTCATTGACAGGGGGCACTCGTCATTGACAGGGAGCACTCCTAATTGGCAGCGGTCACTCCTAATTGACAGGGACCACTTCTCATTTACAGGGATCACTCCTCATTGACGGCGGGCACACCTCATGGACAGGAGGCACTTCTCATTGAAAGGGGGCACTCCTCATTTACATGGGGCACTCCAAATTGACATGGGGCACTCCTAGTTGACATCGGGTATTCCTAATTGACGTGGGGCACTCGTGGTTGACGTGGGGCACTCCTAATTGACATGGGGCACTCCTAATTGACATGGGGCTTTCCTCATTGAGAGGGGGCACTCCTCATTGACGTTGGACTCTCCTCATTGACAGGGGGCACTCTTCATTGAAAGGGGGCACACCTCATTGACATGGTGCATTCCTCACTGACATTGAGTATTCGTCATTGACCGGGGGCACTTCTCATTCAGAGAGAACACTCCTCATTGACAGGGGGCGCTCCTAATTGAAAGGTGGCGCTTCTCATTGACAGGTGGGCACTCCTAATTGACAGGGGCCACTCCTCATTTACAAGGGGCACTCCTCCTTGAAGGTGGATCTCTCCTCATTGACAGAGGCCACTACTCAATGAAAGGGGGCACTCCTCATTGACATGGGGCACTCCAAATTGAAATGGGGCACTCCTAATTGACATGGGGCATTCCTCATTGACAGGGGGCACTCCTCCCTGTCAAGGGCACTCCTCATTGACATGTACACTCCTCATTGACAGGGGGCACTCCTCATTGAAAGGGGGCACTCCTTACTGACATGGGGCACTCCTAATTGACATGGGGCACTCCGAATTGTCATGGGGCATTCCTCATTGACAGGGGGCTCTCCTCAATGACAGGGGGCACTCCTAATTTGCAACGGTCACTCCTAATTGGCAGGGCCACTCCTAATTGGCAGCTGGCATTCCTAACTGACAGGGGGAGCTCCTAATTGACAAGGGGCACTCGTCATTGAAAGGGGGTAGTCCCACGTGACAGGGGCCACACCAAATTGACAGGGGGCAATCGAAATTGACAGGGGGCACTCCCAATTAACAGTGGGTATTCCTCAATGACAGGATGCACTCCAAATTGGCAGGGGTCACTCCTAATTGGTAGGGGGAAATCCTAATTGACATGGGCCACTCCTAATTGACAGGGGGCAATTGAAAGTGAAAGGGGGCACTCTTTATTGACAGGGGGCTCTCCAAATTGACACGGGGCCCTCCAAATTGACATGGGGCATTCGTCATTCACCGGGGGCATTCCTGATTGACAGGGGGCAATCCTGATTGACAGCGGGCATCCCTAATTGACAGCGGATACTCATAACTGACACGGGACACTACTCATTGACGGGGGGCACTACTAATTTAAAGCGGTCACTCCTAATTGACCGTGGCCACTCCAAATTGACTAGGGGAGCTCCAAATTGATAAGGGGCACTCCTAATGGATAAGGGAGACTTCTAATTGACAGGGGCTACTCCTCATGGACAGTGGGCACTCCTCATTGACAGCGGGCACTCCTCATTGACAGGGGGCACACCTCATTGACAGGGGACACTCCTAATTGGCAGGGCTCACTCCTAATTGTTAGGGGGCACTCTTAATTGACACGGAGCCTTCCCAACTGACAGGGGGAGCTCCTAATTATCAAGGGGCACTCCTAATTGAAAGGGGGCACTCCTTATAGATAGGGTGCAATCCTTATTGACAGGGGGCACTCCTTATTGGCAGGGGACACTCCTTATTGGCAGGGGACACTCCTTATTGGCAGGGGACACTCCTAATCGACAGGGGGCATTCCTTATTGATAGGGGGCACTTCTCATTGACAGGGAACAGTCCTAATTGACAGGGGGCGATCCTCATTGACAGGGGGCGCTCCTCATTGAGAGGGGGCGCTCCTAATAGGCAGCGGTCACTCCTAATTGACAGGGGCCACTGCACATTTACAGGGGACACTCCTCATTGACGGTGGACTTTCCTCATTGACAGGGGGCACTCCTCATTGAAAGGGGACACTCCTCATTGACAGGGGGCACTCCAAATTGACAGTGGTCACTCCTAATTGGTAGGGCTCACTCCTAATTGACAGGGGGCGCTCCTAATTAACGAGGGGAGCTCCTAATTGACAAGAGGCAGTCCGAACTGGAAGGGGGCTCTCCAAATTGACAGGGGAGACTCTTAATTGACAGGGGCCACTCCTAATCGACAGCGGGTACTCCTCATGGACAGTCGGTACTCCTCATTGACAGGGGACACTCCTCATTGACGTGGTGCTCTCCTTTCTGACACGGGGTACTTCTAATTGACATGGGGCATTCCTAATTGACAGGGGGTATTCCTGATTGACAGGGGGCACTCCTAGTTGATAGGAGGGCCTTCTAATTGACACGGGACGCTACTCATTGATGGGGGAGCTGGTAGTTGACAAGGGGCTCTCCTGATTGAAAAGGGCACTCCAAATTGACAGGGGGCACTCCCAATTGATATGGGGCCCTCCAAATTCACATGGGGCATTCGTCATTCACCGGGGGCATTCCTGATTGACAGGGGGCAATCCTGATTGACAGCGGGCAACCCTAATTGACAGCGGATACTCATAACTGACATGGGACACTACTCATTGACGGGGGGCACTACTAATTTAAAGCGGTCACTCCTAATTGACCGTGGCCACTCCAAATTGACTAGGGGAGCTCCAAATTGATAAGGGGCACTCCTAATGGATAAGGGAGACTTCTAATTGACAGGGGCTACTCCTCATGGACAGTGGGCACTCCTCATTGACAGCGGGCACTCCTCATTGACAGGGGGCACACCTCATTGACAGGGGACACTCCTAATTGGCAGGGCTCACTCCTAATTGTTAGGGGGCACTCTTAATTGACACGGAGCCTTCCTAACTGACAGGGGGAGCTCCTAATTATCAAGGGGCACTCCTAATTGAAAGGGGGCACTCCTTATTGATAGGGTGCACTCCTTATTGACAGGGGGCACTCCTTATTGGCAGGGGACACTCCTTATTGGCAGGGGACACTCCTTATTGGCAGGGGACACTCCTAATCGACAGGGGGCATTCCTTATTGATAGGGAACAGTCCTAATTGACAGGGGGCATTCCTTATTGATAGGGGGCACTTCTCATTGACAGGGGACACTCCTCATTGACGTGGTGCACTCCTTTCTGACACGGGGTACTTCTAATTGACATGGGGCATTCCTCATTGACAGGGGGTATTCCTGATTGACAGGGGGCACTCCTAGTTGATAGGAGGACCTCCTAATTGACACGGGACGCTACTCATTGATGGGGGAGCTGGGAGTTGACAAGGGGCTCTCCTGATTGAAAAGGGCACTCCAAATTGACAGGGGGCACTCCCAATTGATATGGGGCACTCCTAATTGACATGGGACATTCCTAATTGACAGGGGGCACTCTTCATTGACAGGGAGCGCTCCAAACTGGCAGCGCTCACTCCTAATAATCAGGGGGCATTCCTAACTGCCAGGTGGAGCTCCGAATTGACAAGGGGCACAACTTATTGAAAGTAGACTGCATTGGGATATCTTCTAACTTGTATAATGTCTGAAATGATACTTGAAACTTGTACATCTGATGTGCTAACTGTAATTTTACAAGATGTAAATTTTAAATTTCCTTGACAGGGGGTACTGCTAATTGACAGGCGGCAATCTAAATTGAAAGCGGGCACTCCTGACTGACAGGTGGCACTCCTAACTGACAAGGGACACTCCTAATTGACGGGGGGCACTTCTCATGTACAGTGGGCGCTCCTCACTGACAGGGGGCACTCCTGAATGTGAGGGGGCACTCCTTATTGACAGGGGGCACTCCTTATTGTCAGGGGGCACTCCCCATTGACAGGAGGCACTCCCCATTGACAGGAGGCACTCCTCATTGGCTGGGGTCACGCCTAATTGGCAGCGGTCACTCCTAATTGGCAGGGGTCACTCCTAATTGTCAGTGGGCACTCCAAATTGACACAGAACACTCCTAAATGACAGGGGGAGCTCCTAATTGAACAGGGGCACGCCACTTCAAACGACGTTTTCCTGCTTGACAGGTGGCATTCCTAATTGACAGGGGGCACTCCGAACAGACAGGGGGCACTACTAAATGACAGAGGGCGCTCCTAATTCACAGGGGACACTCCACATTGACATGGTGCACTCGTAACTGACATGGGACACTCCTAACTGACATGGGGCACACCTAACTGACATGAGGCACTCCTAATTGACATGGGGCATTCCTCATTGACATGAAGTATTCCTGATTGACAGGGGGCACTCCTAGTTGATAGCAAGCACTCCTAATTGACACGGGACGCTACTCACTGATGGGGGGAGCTGGTAGTTGACAAGGGACACTACTAATTGAAAAGGGGCACTCCACATTGACAGGGGAGACTCCTAATTGAAATGGGACATTCCTAATTGACATGGGGCACTCCTAATTGACATGGGGCATACTTCATTGACAGGGGGCACTCTTCATGGGCTGGGGGCATTGCTAATTGCCAGTTGGATCTCCGAATTGACAAGGGGCACAACTTATTGAAAGTAGACTGCATTGGGATATCTTTGAACTTGTATATACTCCTCATTGACGGGGGGCACTCCTCATTGACAGGGGGCAGTCGACATTGACAGGGAGCACACCGAATTGGCTGCGGTCACTCCTAATTGACAGGGGCCACTCCTCATTTACAGTGATAACTCCTCATTGACGGCGGGCACTCCTCATGGACAGGGGGCACTCCTCATTTACATGGAGCACTCCTAATTGACATGGGGCACTCCAAGTTGACATCGGGCATTCCTAATTGACGTGGGGCACTCGTAATTGACGTGGGGCACTCCTAATTGACATGAGGCCCTGCTAATTGACATGGGGCATTCCTTATTGACAGGGGGCACTCCTCATTGACAGGGGGCAGTCATAACTGGCAGCGGACACTCCTAATTGGCAGGGGTCACTCCTAATTGGCATGGGCATTCCTTACTGCCAGGGGGAGATCCGAATTGACTAGGGGCACTCTTAATTGAAAGGTGGTACTCCTACTTGCCAGGGGGCCCTCCTCATTGACAGGGGGCACTCCTCATTGACAGGGGACTCCCCTCATTGACAGGGGACACATCGTTGACACGGGGCACTCCTCATTGAAAGGGGGCCCTCCTCATTGCAATGGGCACTCCTAATTGACATGGGACACTCCTAATTGACATGGGGCATTCCTCATTGACAGGGGGCCCTCCTCATTGACAGGGGGCACTCCTCATTGACAGGAGACTCCCCTCATTGACAGGAGACACATCATTGACACGGGGCACTCCTCATTGAAAGGGGGCCCTCCTCATTGCAATGGGCACTCCTAATTAACATGGGACGCTCCTAATTGACATGGGGCATTCCTCATTTACAGGGGGCACTCCTCATTGACAGGGGACGCTCAAAACTAGCAGCGGTCACTCCTAATTTGCATGGGGCAAGACGGTTCTCTTCCTGTGGGGGAGCACTTCAGCAGTCACGGGCATTCAGCCTTGGATCTTCAGGTAAGCGTTCTCCAAGGCGGCCTTCACGACACACGACAGCGCAGCGTCACTGAGCAGAAACTGATAGCCAAGTTCCGCACACATGAGGACGGTCTAAACCGGGATGTTGGATTTATGTCACATTATCAGTAACCCCCACAGCTTGACTCCTGTACTTGCACAATTTCACAAGCTGTTCTGTCTGGAGACAATACACATCTCTTTAACCTGTGTTGAATGCTCCCTCCACCCACATTGTCTGTGCATTTAAGACCTGGCTGGCTGTAGAGATTTGCATTCTAATCAGTATTCTGTAATTTGATTTCTGTGTCTGTGCGCTGTTTGAGAACAGAGACCACTCCATCTGACGAAGGAGCATTGCTCCGAAAGCTTATGGTATTTGCTACCAAATAAACCTGTTGGACTTTAACCTGGTGTTGTGAGACTTCTTACTGTGCATTCCTTAATGCCAGGGGGAGATCCGAATTGAATAGGGGCACTCCTAATTTAAAGGGGGTACTCCTCATTGACAGCGGGCACTCCTAATTTAAAGGGGGTACTCCTCATTGACAGGGGGCACTCATCATTGACAGGGGGCACTCCTCACTGACAGCGGGCACTCCTCATTGACAGGGGCCACTCATCATTGACAGGGGCCACTCATCATTGACAGGGGGCACTCCTAATTGGCAGCGGTCACTCATAATTGACAGCGGCCACTTCTCATTTATACGGGGCACTCCTTATTGATGGTGGGGCACTCTTCATTGACAGCGGGCACTCCTCATTGAAAGGGGGGCACTCCTCGTTGAAAGGGGGGCACGCCTCATTGACATGGGGCTCTCTTCACTAGAGGGGACACTCCTAATTGGCAGCAGTCACTCCTAATTGGCAGCGGTCATTCCTAATTGGCAGGGGGCATTCCTAATTGAAAAGGGGAACTCTTACTTGACAGGGGGCACTCCTATTTGACCGGGTGCACTCCTAATTGACAGGGGGCACTCCTCATTGACAGCAGGTACTCCTCATTGACAGGGGGCACTCCTCATTGACAGGGGGCACTCCTCATTGACAGCGGGCACTCCCTATTGACAGGGGGCACTCCAATTGACAGCGGGGACTCCTCATTGACAGGGGGAACTCCTCATTGACAGATCGCACTCAAATTGACAGGGGGAACTCCTCATTGACAGGGGGCACTCCAATTGACACAGTGGCACTCCTAATTGACAGGGGGCACTCCTAATTGACAGGAGCACTCCTAATTGACAGGGGGCACTCCTCATTGACATGAGGGTACTGATGACTGACGGGGGAGTCACCTCGTTGACGGTGGGGCACCCCTCATTGACGGGTGGGCACTCCTCTTTGACGTGGGGCGAATCGTCATTGACGGGGATGCACTCCTCATTGACAGTGGGGCACTCCTCTTTCAGCGGGGGGGGGGGGGGGCGGGTGGCTCCTCATTGACAGGGGACACTAAATATTGACTGGGGGAACTCCTCATTGACAGGGGGCGCTACTAATTGACAAGGCGAGCTCCTCATTGACAGGGGTCACTCCTCATTGACTTGGTGCACTCCTCATTGAATGGGGGCAATCCTCTTTGGCAGGGTGCACTCCTCATTGGCATAGGGCCCTCCTAATTGACATGGGGTACTCCTAATTGACAAGGAGCATTCCAAATTGACAGGAGGTATTCCTTATTGACAGGGGGCACTCATTATTGACAGGGGGCACCCCCTATTGACAGGGGGCACTCCTTATTGATAGGGGGCACTTATAATTGATGGGGCAGTCAAATTGATAGCGGGCGCTCCAATTAACAGGGGATACTCCAATTGACACGGGGCACTCCTATTTATATGGAGTACTCCAATTGACAGGGGGGCTCCTAAATGACAGGGGGAACTCCTAACTGAAAGGGGGCACTCCTCATTGACAGGGGGCACTCCAATTGACACGGTGCGACTCCTAATTGACTGGGGGCACTCCTAATTAACAGGGGCAGATCTAATTGACAGCGGGCACTCCTCATTGACAGGGGGCACTCGTCATTGACAGGGGGCACTCCTCATTGACAGCGGGCGCTCCTCATTGACAGGGATCGCTCCTATTTGGCGGGGTTCGTTTCTAATTGGCAGGGGGCTCTCGTAATTGACAAGGGGCGATCCTAATTGACAGGAAGCGCTCCTAACTGACATGGCGTACTCCGAATTGAAAGGGGGTACCCCTAAATGACTGAGGGCACTCCTCATTGACAGGGGGCACTCCTCATTGTCAGGGGGCAATCCTCATTAACAGGGGCCATTCCTCATTGACAAGGGGCGCTCCACATTGATAGGGGGCACACCTTATTAACAGGGGGCACTGCTCATTGACATGGGGACACTCATAATTGACAGGGGGAGACTCCTCACTAACGGCGCGGCACCCCTCATTGACGGGGAGTCACGCATCATTTACAGGGTTGCTCTCCTCATTGACGGGTGAGCACTACTCTTTGGCGTGGGGGGAATCCTCATTGATGGGGGTGAACTCGTCATTGGCATGGGGCCTCCTAATTGACATGGGGTACTCCAAATATACATGAGGTACTCCTTATTGACAGGGGACACTCAGTATTGACAGGGGGCACTCCTCATTGACAGGGGGGAACTTCTTATTGACGGGGCACTCAAATTGACAGGGGGCGCTCCAATTAACAGGGCTTACTACAATTGACACGGGGCACTCCAATTGACAGGGTGTACTCCAATTGACAGGGGGACTCCAATTGCCATGGGGAACTCCTCACTGACAGGGGGCACTGCTCATTGACTTGGGGCACTCCTGATTGACTGGGGGCACTCCTCATTGACAGGGAGCACTCCTCATTGACAGGGGGCACTCCTCATTGACAGGGGGCACTCCTCATTGACATGAGGGTACTGATGACTGACAGGGGGAGACACCTCATTGACGGTGGGGCACCCCTCATTGACGGGGGACACTCATCATTGACTGGGGCGCTCCCCTCATTGACGGGTGGGCACTCCTCTTTGACGTGGGGCGAATCCTCATTGACGGAGATGCACTCCTCATTGACAGTGGGGCACTCCTCTTTCAGCGGGGGGGGGGGGGGGTGGCTCCTCTTTGACAGGGGACACTAAATATTGACTGGGGGAACTCCTCATTGACAGGGGGCGCTACTAATTGACAAGGAGAGCTCCTCATTGACAGGGGTCACTCCTCATTGACTGGGGGCACTCCTCGTTGGCAGGGTGCACTTCTCATTGGCATAGGACCCTCCTAATTGACATGGGGTACTCCTAATTGACAAGGGGAATTCCACTTTGAGAGGAGGTATTCCTTATTGACAGGGGGCACTCCTTATTGACAGGGGGCACCCCCTATTGACAGGGGGCACTCCTTATTGATAGGGGGCACTTTTAATTGATGGGGCAGTCAAATTGAAAGGGGGCGCTCCAATTAACAGGGGGTACTCCAATTGACACGGGGCACTCCTATTTATAGGGAGTACTCCAATTGACAGGGGGAACTCGTAACTGACAGGGGGAACTCCTAACTGAAAGGGGGCACTTCTCATTGACAGGGGACACTCCAATTGACACGGTGCGACTCCTAATTGACTGGGCGCTCTCCTAATTGACAGGGGCAGATCTAATTGACAGCGGGCACTCCTCATTGACAGGGGGCACTCCTCATTGACAGCGGGCGTTCCTCATTGACAGGGGGCACTCCTCATTGACAGGGGGCAATCCTCATTAACAGGGACCATTCCTCATTTACAAGGGGCGCTCCACATTGATAGGGGGCACACCTCATTAACAGGGGGCACTGCTCATTGACATGGGGACACTCATAATTGACAGGGGGAGACTCCTCACTAACGGTGCGGCACCTCTCATTGACGGGGGGTCACGCATCATTGACTGGGGGGCTCTCCTCATTGACGGGTGAGCACTACTCTTTGGCGTGGGGGGAATCCTCATTGATGGGGGTGCACTCCTCATTGATAGTGGGGCACGCCTCTTTGAGCGGGGGGGGGCACTCCTCATTGACAAGGGGCACAAAATATTGACCTGGGCATCTCCTAATTGACAGGGGGCGCTCCTAATTGACAAGGGGAGCACCTCATTGACAGGGGCCTCCTCATTCACACAGGGCAGTCCTAATTGACAGGGGGCGCTCCTAATTGCAAGGGGGCTCTCCCCATTGACAGGGGCACTCCTCATGGACTTGGGGCACGCCTCATTGACTGGAGGCACTCCTCGTTGACAGGGTGCACTCCTCATTCGCATGGGGCCTCCTAATTGACATGGGGTACTCCAAATATACAGGAGGTACTCCTTATTGACGGGGGCACTCAGTATTGACAGGGGGCACTCCTCATTGACAGGGGGCACTTATAATTGACGGGGCCCGCAAGTTGACAGAGGGCGCTCCAATTAACAGGGGTTACTCCAATTGACACGGGGCACTCCAATTGACAGGGTGTACTCCAATTGACATGGGGAACTCCTCACTGACAGGGGGCACTGCTCATTGACTTGGGGCACTCCTCATTGACTGGGGGCACTCCTCATTGACAGGGAGCACTCCTCATTGACAGGGGGCACTCCTCATTGACAGGGTGCTCTCCTCATTGACAGGGGGAGCTCCTAATTGACCAGGGGCACTCCAATTGACATGGGGACTCCTCATTGACAGGGTGCACTCCGACTTGGCAGGCTGCTCTCCAAATTGACTGGGGGCGCTCCTGATTTATATGGGGCACTCCACATTGACGGTGAGGCACTCCTCATTGACGGTGGGGCACTCCTCATTGACGGGAGTGCACTCCTCATTGACAAGGGGAATTCCTCATTGACAGCGGCCACCCAATAGACAGGGGCACTCCTAATTGACAGGGGGCACTCTTAATTGACAGTGGGCACTCCTAATTGACATGGGGCACTGCTAATTGTCAGGGGGCACACCCAATTGACAGGGGGCGCTCCTAATTGACATGGAGATCTCGTAATTGGTAAGGGGCACTTCTAATTGACAGGGTGCACTCATAATTGAAGGTGGGCACTCCTCATTTATGGGGGGGACTCCTCATTGACAAGGGGAATTCCTCATTGACTGGGGCCTCCGAATTGACAGGGGGACTCGAATTGATATGAGAGACTCCTATTTGACAGCGGGCACTCATCATTGGCAGGGGGCACTCGTACAACAAAACTAAGAACAAAGAACAAAGACCAAAACAGCACAGGAACAGGCCCTTCGGCCCTCCAAGCCCGTGCCGCTCCCTGTTCCAACTAGACCATTATTTTGTATCCCTCCATTCCCACTCCGTTCATATGGCTATCAAGATAAGTCTTAAACGTTCCCAGTGTGTCCGCCTCCACCACCTTGCCTGGCACCGCATTCCAGGCCCCCACCACCCTCCGTGTAAAATATGTCCCACTGATATCTGTGTTAAACGTCACCCCTTCACCTTGAACCTAATACTCCTCGTGAACGTTACCCCCGTAATTGGCGGGGGGCAGTCCTAATTGACTGGGGGCACGACTAATTGACACGGGGTACTCCAAGTTGACCGGGGGCACTCCTAATTGTCAGCGGTCACTCCTAATTGGCAGCGGGGAATCCAAAATGACTGGGGGCACTCCTATTTGACAGGAGGCTCTCGGACGGACAGGGGCAAGCTCCTAACTGACAAGGGGCACTCCGAATTGAAAGGGGTTACTCCTAATTGACAAGGGGCTCTCCTCATTGACAGTGGGCTCCACTCATTGACAGGGGACTCCTCTCATTGAAAAGGGGCAATGCTCATTGACATGGGGCACTCCTCATTGACAGGGGGCTTTCCTAATTGACAGGGCCACTCCTCATTGACAGTGGGCACTCCAAATTGAAGGTGGGGCACTCCTCATTGACAAGGGGAATTCCTCATTGAGAGGGGCCACCCAATTGACCAAGGGCACTCCTAAGTGACAGCGGGCACTCCTAATTGACATGGTACACTGCTAATTGTCAGGGGGCACTGCTAATTCACATGGGGCACTACTAATTGACAGTGGGCACTCCTAATTGACAGGGGGCACCTCGAATTTACAGGGGCAACTCCTAATTCACAGGGGGAGCTCCTAACTGACACGGGGAACTCCTATATGAAAGGGTGAACTCCTAATTGACAGGGGAGACTCGTATGTGACAGGGGGCAATCCTTATTAATAGTGGGCACTCCTCATTGACAGGCGGCACTCCTCATTGACAGGGGAACTCCATTTGCCGGGGGGCACTCCAAATGACAGGGGGCACTCCAATTGACAGGGGAGACTCGTAATTGACAGGGGGCAATACTTATTAATAGTGGGCACTCCTCATTGACAGGGGGCAATCCTCATTGACAGGGGGACTCCATTTGCCGGAGGGGGGCACTCCAATTGACAGGGTGCACTCGAATTGACATGGGGGACTCGTTATTGACAGGGGGCTATCCTAATTGGCAGGGGGCACTCCGAATTTATATGGGGCACTCCTCAGTGATGGCGGGGCAAAACTCATTGACAAGGGGTATTCCTCCTTGACAGGGGCACTCCTAATTGACATGAAGTACTGCTAACTGTCAGGGGGAACTGCGAAGTGTCAGGGGGCACTTCTAATTGAAATGGGGCACTCCCAGTTGACAGGGGGCACTCCTAATTGACATGGGTAGCTCGTAATTGATATGGGGCACTCCAAATTGAAAGGGGGGCACTCCTCATTGACAGGGGCTTCCTAATTAACAGGGCCACTCCTCCTTGACAGTGGGCACTCCACATTGATGGGGGGGGGGCACTCCTCATTGACAAGGGGAATTATTCATTGACAGGGGCCTCCCAATTGACAGGGGGCACTCCTCATTGACAGGGGGCACTCCTAATTGACTTGGGGCACTCCCAATTGACAGTGGGCACTGCTAATTTTCAGGTGCACTCCTAATTGACATGGGACAATCCTAATTGACAGGGGGTACTCCTAATTGACATGGGGAGCTCGTAATTGATAAGGGGCTCTCCTAATTGACAGGGGGCACTCGTAATTGACCGGGCCACCCCTCATTGACAGCGGGCACTCCTCATTGACAGGGGCACTCCAATTGATATGAGGGATTCCTAATGGACAGGGGGCACTCATCATTGGCAGGGGGCACTCGTAATTGGCAGGGGGCAGTCCTAATTGATAGGGGGTACTCCTAATTGACAGGCGGACATCCAATTTGACCGGGGGTACTCCTAATTGTCAGGGGTCACTTCTAATTGGCAGGAGGCAATCCAAAATGACAGGGGGCACTCCTAATGACAGGGATCTCTCTAACAGACAGGGGGAGCTCCTAACTGACAAGGGGCACTCCGAAGTGACAGGGGCACTCCTAATTGACAGTGATCACTCCTAGGTGACGGGGGCCACTCCGCATTGACAGGGTGCACTCCTCATTGACAGGGGGCGCTCCTCATTGACAGGGGCACTCCGCATTGATGGTTGGTCTCTCCTCTTGGATGGTGCGGCACTCCTCATTGACGTTGGGGCACTCCTAGTTGACGGGGGGACACTCCTCATTGACGTGGGGGGAATCCTCATTGACGGGGCGGTCACTACTCATTCACGGGGGGAGGGCGGAGAGGGGCACTCCTCATTGACAGGGGGCACTCCTCATTGACATGGGGCACTGCTAATTGACAGTGGTCACTCCTTATTGACTAGAGGTCACTCCTCGTTGACGGTGGGTCACTCGTCATTGACGGGGGGGGGGCGGGTACTGCTCATTGACAAGGGGACTTCCTCATTGACAGTGGCGTCCTAATTGACAGGGGGCACTCCTAATTGACAGGCGACACAGCCCATCGGCAGGGGACACTCCTCCTTGACAGGGGGCATTCCTCCTTAACAGGGTGCACTCCTCTTTGACAGGGGCACTCCTAATTGATAGGTGCCACTCCTAATTGACAGGGGGAGCTAATAATTAAAAAGGCGCTATCCTAATTGGCAGGGGGCAGACCTAGTGACAGGGGGCACTCTTAATTGTCATGCGGCACATTCAGTGACAGGGGACACTCCTCATTGTCAGGCGGCAATCCTCAAAGGCAGGGGGTACTCTTCATTGACAGGGGGCATTCTTCATTGATAGGGGGCACTCCTCATTGACAGGGGGCACTCGTAATTGAGTGGGGGCACTCCTCATTGACACGGGCCACTCCTAATTGATAGGGGGAGCTCCTAATTGACAAGGCGAAATCCAAATTGACAGGGGGCACTCCTAATTGACAGGCGACACATCCCATTGGCAGGGAAAACTCCCCATTGACCGGGGACACTCCTAATTGTCAGGCGGCACACCTCATTGGCAGGGGACACTCCTCATTGACAGGGGGCACTCCTCATTGACAGGGGGCACTCCTAATTGTCAGGCGACACACCACATTGGCAGGGGACATTCCTTATTGACAGGGGGCACTCCTCATTGACAGGGAGCACCCCTCATTGGCAGGGGGCACTCCTCATTGACGGGGGGTGGGGGTCACTCATCATTGACAAGGAGAACGCCTCATTGACAGGGGCGTCCTAATTGACAGTGGTCACTCCTAATTGACAGGCGGCATTCCTAATTGACAGGCGACACATTTCATTGGCAGGGGACACTCCTCTTTGTTATGGAGCACTCCTCATTGACAGGTGGCAATCATCCTTGATAGGGGGCTCTTCTCATTGACAGGGCGCACTCCTCATTGACAGGGGGCACTCCTAATTGATATGTGCTACTCCTAATTGACAGGCGGAGCTCCAAATTGACAAGGCGCTGTCCAAATTGACAGGGGGCAGACCAAATTGACAGGGGGCATTCCTCATTGATAGGCGACACACGTCACTGACAGGCGACATTCCTCATTGACAGGGGGCACTCCTCATTGACAGGGGGCATTCCTCCTTGACAGCGGGCACTCCTCCTTGACCGTGGTCACTCCTCATTGACAGGGGGCACTCCTCATTCAAAGTGAGCACTCCTCATTGACGACGGGCACTCCAATTGTCGGGGGGGCACTTCAATTGACAGGGTGCACTCAAATTGACATGGGGACTCCTAATTGACAGGGGGCACTCCTCATTGACAGGGGGCACTCCTCATTGACAGGGGGCACTGCACATTGGCAGGGGGCACTCCTAACTGACAGTGGACAGTCCTCGTTGACAGGGGGCACTACTGATTGACAGGGGGCACTCCACATTGACGGTGGGGCACTCCTCATTGACTTGGGGTCAATCCTCGTTGACGGTGGGGCTAACTGACCACTCTCCTAACTGACAGGGGGCACGCCTATATGAAGGGGGCACTCGTAATTGACAGGGGAGACTCGTAATTGACAGGGCGCAATCCTTATTGACAGTGGGCAATTCTCATTGACAGGGGGCACTCCTAGTTGACAGGGGACACTCCTCTTTTACAGGGGCTCACCTAATTTACAGTGGACACATCTCACTGACAGAGGGGCACTCCTAATTGAAAAGGGGGAACACCTAATTGAAAAGGGGGGCACTCCTAATTGACAGGCGACACACTCCATTGGCAGGGGACACTCCTCATTGACAGGGGGCACTCCTCATTGACAGGGTGCTCTCCTCATTGACAGGGGGCATTCCTCCTCGACAAGGGCGCTCCTCATTGACAGGGGGCACTCCTCATTGACACGGGGCACTGCTAATTGACAGTGGTCACTCCTTATTGACTAGAGGTCACTCCTCGTTGACGGTGGGTCATTCGTCATTGACGGTGGGGGGCGGCGGGTACTGCTCATTGACAAGGGGACTTCCTCATTGACAGTGGCGTCCTAATTGACAGGCGACACACCCCATCGGCAGGGGACACTCCTCATTGACAGGGGGCATTCCTCCTTGACAGGGTGCACTCCTCTTTGACAGGGGGCACTCCTAATTGATAGGTGCCACTCCTAATTGACAGGGGGAGCTAATAATTGAAAAGGCGCTATCCCAATTGACAGGGGGCAGACCTAATTGACAGGGGGCACTCTTAATTGACATGCGGTACATTCTGTGACAGGGGACACTCCTCATTGTCAGGCGGCAATCCTCAAAGGCAGGGGGTACTCTTCATTGACAGGGGGCATTCTTCATTGAAAGGGGGCTCTCCTCATTGACAGGGGGCACTCGTAATTGAGAGAGGGCACTCCGCATTGACACGGGGCACTCCTAATTGATAGGGTGAACTCCTAATTGACAAGGCGCAATCCTAATTGACAGGGGGCACTCCTAATTGACAGGCGACACATCCCATTGGCAGGGAAAACTCCCCATTGACAGGGGACACTCCTAATTGACAGTGGGCACTGCTAATTGACAGTGGTCACTCCTCATTGACGAGAGGTCACTCCTCGTTGACGGTGGGGCACTCGTCATTGACGGGGGGGGGGCGGGTACTGCTCATTGGCAAGGGGACTTCCTCATTGACAGGGGCGTCCTAATTGACAGGGGGCACTCCTAATTGACAGGCGACACACCTCATCGGCAGGGGACACTCCTCACTGACAGGGGACACTGCTCATTGACAGGGAGCTCTCCTTATTGAAAGGGGGCATTCCTCCTTGACCGGGGGCACTCCTCATTGTCAGGGGCAATCCTAATTGATAGGTGCCACTCCAAATTGACAGGGGGAGCTAATAATTGAAAAGACGCTATCCTAATTGACAGGGGGCAGACCTAATTGACAGGGGGCACTCTTAATTGACATGCGACACATTCAGTGACAGGGGACACTCCTCATTGACAGGCGGCACTCCTCAAAGGCAGGGGGTACTCTTCATTGTCAGGGGGCATTCTTCATTGATAGGGGGCACTCCTCATTGACGGGGACACTCAAATTGACAGGGGGCACTCCTAATTGACACGGGGCACTCCTAATTGATAGGGGGAGCCCCTAATTGCCAAGGCGTAATCCTAATTGACAGGGGGCACTCCTAATTGACAGGCGACACGTCCCATTGGCAGGGAACACTCCTCATTGACAGAGGGCACTCCCCATTGACAGGGGGCAGTCCTAATTGTCAGGCGACACACCTCATTGGCAGGGAGCACTCCTCATTGACAGGGAGCACTCCTCATTTACAGGGGGCACTCCTAATTGTCAGGCGCACATCACATTGGCAGGGGACATTCCATATTGATAGGGGGCACTCCTCAGTGACACGGGGCACTCCTAATTGACAGGGGGAGCTCCTAATGAACAGGGGGCAGACCTAATTGACAGGGGTCACACCTAATTGACAGGCGACACACCACATTGGCAGGGGACACTCCTCATTGACTAGGGGTCACTCCTCGTTGACGGTGGGGCACTCGTCAAATTGGGGGGGGGGTACTGCTAATTGACAACGGGACTTCCCCATTGACAGGGGCGTCCTAATTGGCAGGGGGCACTCCTAATTGACAGGCGATAGACTCCAGCGGCAGGGGACACTCCTCATTGACAGGGGGCACTCCTCTTTGACAGGGAGAATTCTTCATTGACAGGGGGCATTCCTCCTTGACAGGGGGCAGTCCTCATTGACAGGGGGCACTCCTCATGGACAGGGGCACTCCTAATTGATAGGTGCCACTCGTAATTGACAGGGGGATCTCCTAATTGACAACGCGCTATCCTAATTGACAGGGGGTAGACCTCATTGACAGAGGGGCACTCTTAATTGACAGGCGGCACACCCCATTGACGAGGGACAGTCCTCATTGCCACGGGACACTCCTCATTGCCACGGGACACTCCTCATTGACAGGGGGCAATCCTCATTGAAAGGGGGCACTCCTAATTGACAGTGGTCACTCCTCATTGACTAGGGGTCACTCCTCGTTGACGGTGGGTCACCCCTCATTGAGGTGGGGGGGGGGGGTTACTGGCCATTGACAACGGGTCTCCCTCATTGACAGGGGCGTCCTAATTGACAGGGGGCATTCCTAATTGACAGGCGATACACCCCATCGGCAGAGGTCACTCCTCATTGACAGGGGGCACTCCTCTTTGACAGGGAGCATTCTTCATTGACAGGGGGCATTCCTCCTTGACAGGGGGCAGTCCTCATTGACAGGGGGCACTCCTCATGGACAGTGGCACTCCTAATTGATAGGTGCCACTCGTAATTGACAGGGGGAGCTCCTAATTGACAAGGCGCTATCCTAATTGACAGGGGGCACTCCTAATTGACAGGCGACACACCCCATTGGCAGAGAACACTCCTCATTGACAGGGGGCTCTCCTCATTGACAGGGGGCATTCCTCCGTGACAGTGGGCACTCCTCATTGAAAGGGGGCACTCCTGATTGACAGGGGGTACTCCTAATTGACACGGGGCACTCCTAACTGAGAGGGGGAGCTCCTAATTGACAAGGCGCTATCGTAATTGACAGAGGGCACTCCTAATTGACAGGCGACACACCCCATTGGCAGAGAACACTCCTCATTGACAGGGAGCTCTCCTCATTGACAGGGGGCATTCCTCCGTGACAGTGGGCACTCCTCATTGAAACGGGGCACTCCTGATTGACAGTGGGTACTCCTAATTGTCAGGCGACACACCACATTGGCAGGGGACATTCCTTATTGACAGTGGGCACTCCTCAGTGACAGGGAGCACTCCTAATTGACAGGGGGAGCTCCTAATGGACAGGGGGCAGACCTAACTGACAGGGGTCACACCTAATTGACAGGCGACACACCCCATTGGCAGGGGACACACCTCATTGACTAAGGGTCCCTCCTCGTTGACGGTGGGGCACTCGTCATTGGGGGGGGGGTACTGCTAATTGACAACAGGACTTCCTCAATGACAGGGGCTTCCTAATTGACAGGGGGCACTCCTAATTGACAGGCGATGGACCCCAGCGGCAGGGGACACTCCTCATTGACAGGGGGACTCCTCTTTGACAGGGAGCATTCTTCATTGACAGGGGGCATTCCTCCTTGACAGGGGGCACTCCTGATTGAAAGGGGTCACGCCTCATGGACAGGGGCACTCCTAATTGATAGGTGCCACTCGTAATTGACAGGGGGATCTCCTAATTGGCAAGGCGCTATCTTAATTGTGAGGGGGCAGACCTCATTGACAGGGGACACTCCTCATTGACAGGGGGCACTCCTCATTGACAGGGTGCACTCCTCATTGACAGGGGGCTTTCCTCCCTGACAAGGACCACTCCTCATTGACAGGGGGCACTCCGCTTTGACAGGGGGCACTCCTACTAGACAGTGGTCACTCCTCATTGACTAGGGATCACTCCTCGTTGACGGTGGGGCACTCGTCATTCAGGTGGGAGGTGGGGTTACTGCCCATTGACAATTGGACTTCCTCATTGACAGTGGCGTCCTAATTGACAGGGGGCACTCCTAATTGACAGGCGGCACACCCAATCGGCAGAGGACACTCATCATTGACAGGGGGCACTCCTCCTTGACAGGGAGCATTCCTCATTGACAGGGGGCATTCCTCCTTGACAGGGGGCAGTCCTCATTGACAGGGGGCACTCCTCATGGAAAAGGGCACTCCTAATTGACAGGGGGAGCTCCTACTTTACAAGGCGCTCTCCTAATTGACAGGGGGCAGACCTAATTGACAGGGGACACACCTCATTGACAGCCGGCACAGCTCATTGACAGGGGGCATTCTTCCTTGACAGGGGGCACTCCTCATTGACATGGGGCACTCCCCTTTGATGGTGGGGCACTGCTCATTGACTAGAGGTCACTCGTCGTTGATGGTGGGGTACTCGTCATTGACGGGGGGGAGGGGGCATTGCTCATTGACAAGGGGAACTCCTGATTGACAGGGGAGTCCTAATTGACAGTGGGCACTCCTAGTTGAAATAGGGCACTTCTAATTTACAGGGGAGACTCGTAATTGACAGGGGGCACTCCTCATTGACGGCGGGCACTCCAATTGTCGTGTGGGGCACTCCAATTGACAGGAGGTACTCCATTCGACACGGAGCACTTCAATTGACAGGGTGCTCTCCAATTCATATGGGGGACTACGAATTGTCAGAAGGTACTCCCCATTGACACGGGGCACTCCTCATTGACAGTGGGGCACTCCTCATTGACAGTGGGGCACTCCTCATTGACAGGGGACACTCCCCATTGAAGGTGGGGCACTTCCCAGTGACTAGGGGTCATTCCGCATTGTTGGTGGGGCACTCGTCATTGACTAGGGATCACTCCTCATTGACACGGGCGTCCTGATTGACAGGGGCACTCCTAATTGACAGGGGGCACTCCTAATTTACAGGGGCAAATGCTAATTGACTGGGGGAGCTCCTAACTGACAAGGGGCACTCCTATATGAAAGGGGGCACTCCTAACTGACAGGGGAGACTCGTAATTGACATTGGCAATACTTATTGACAGTGGGCACTCCTCATTGACAGTGGGCAATCCTCATTGACGGGGGGTTCTCCTCATTGACGGGTGGCACTCTAATTGACTGGAGGCACTCCAATCGACACGGGGCACTCCAAATTACTGGTTGCGCTCTACTTGACATGGGGGTTCCTAATTGACAGGAGGCACTCCTAATTGGCTGCGGACACTCCCCATTGACAGGGTGCACTCCTAATTGTCAGGGGGCACTCCTAATTTACATGGGGCACTCCTCATTGACGGTGGGGTACACCTCATTGACGGTGGGGCAGTCCTCATTGACAACGGGAATTCCTCATTGACAGGGGCCTCCAATTGACTGGTGGCACTCCTACCTGACAGGGGGCACTCCTAATTGACGTGGGACACTGCTAATTGTTAGGGGGCACTCCTAATTGACATGGGGCACTCCGAATTGACAAGGGGACTCCGAATTGACATGGGGAGCTTGTAATTGATAAGGGCCATTCCTAATTGAAAGGGGGACACTCCTAATTGACAGGGTGGCACTCCTAATTGACAGGGGTCACTCCTAGGTGACGGGGGCCACTCCTCATTGACAGGGGCTACTCCTCATTGACAGGGGCACTCCTCATTGACAGGGGTCACTCCTCATTGACAGGGGGCACTCCTCACTGAAGGTGGGGCACTCTAATTGACGGGGGGCCTCTCCAAATGACAGGGGGCACTCCAATTGACATTTTGCGCTCCATTTGACATGGGGGTTCCTAATTGGCAGGGGGCACTCCGAATTGACTTGGGGCAGTCCTAATTTAAATGGGGCACTCCTCATTGACGGTGGGGCCCTCCTCATTGACGTTCGGGCACTCCTCATTGACGGGGTGCACTCCTCATTGACAACGGAAATTCCTCACTGACATGGGGCACTCCGAATTGACATGGGGAGCTTGTAATTGATAAGGACCACTCCTAATTGACAGGTGGCACTCCTAATTGACAGGGCCATTCCTCTTTGACAACGGGCACTCCTCATTGACAGGGGGCACTCCTCATTGGCAGTGGGCACTCCTCATTGACGGTTGGGCACTCCTCATTGACGGTGGGGCACTCCTCATTGACAAGGGGAACTGCTCGTTCACAGGGGCCTCCTAATTGACAGGATGCACTCCTAATTGATAGGGGGCATCTTCTTTAACAGCTAACAACCCTCATTGACAGGGTAGCTCTCCTAATTGACAGGGGTCATTCCTTGGTGACGGGGGCCAATCCTCATTGACAGGGGGCACTCCGCATTGATGGTGGGGCCCACCTCATGGACGGTGGGGCAATCTTCCTTGACAGGGTGAAGTCTTCATTGACAGGGTGCTCTCCTAATTGACAGGGGTCACTCCTAATTGATAGGGGCCACTCCTAATTGACAAGGCGCAATCCTAATTGACAGAGGGCAGACCTAATTAACAGGGGGCACTCCAATAGACAGGGGGCACTCCAATTGATAGGGGGCACTCCAATTGATAGGGGGCACTCCAATTGACAGGATGCACTCCAATTGACAGGGGGCACTCCAATTGATAGGGGGCACTCCAATTGATAGGGTGTACTCCAATTGACAGGGGGGACTCCTAATTGACAGGGGCCACTCCTAATTGGCAGTGGTCACTACTAATTGGCAGGGGTCACTACTAATTGCCAGAGGGCATTGCTAATTGACAGAGGGTACTCCAATTTGACAAGGGGCACACCAAATTGACAGGGTTTGCTCCAAATTGACAGGGGGCACTCCTAATTGGCAGCGTCACTCCGAATTGGCAGGGGTCACTCCAAAATGACTGGGAGCACTCCTAATTGACAGTGGGCACTCCGAACTGACAGTGGGAGCTCCTTACTGACAGGCGGCACTCCTAATTGCAAGGGGGTACTCTTAATTGACAGGGGGCACTCCTGATTGACTGGGGGCACTCCTCATTGACAGGGAGCACTCCTCATTGACAGGGGGCACTCCTCATTGACAGGGGGCACTCCTCATTGACATGAGGGTACTGATGACTGACAGGGGGAGACACCTCATTGACGGTGGGGCACCCCTCATTGACGGGGGACACTCATCATTGACTGGGGCGCTCCCCTCATTGACGGGTGGGCACTCCTCTTTGACGTGGGGCGAATCCTCATTGACGGAGATGCACTCCTCATTGACAGTGGGGCACTCCTCTTTCAGCGGGGGGGGGGGGGGTGGCTCCTCTTTGACAGGGGACACTAAATATTGACTGGGGGAACTCCTCATTGACAGGGGGCGCTACTAATTGACAAGGAGAGCTCCTCATTGACAGGGGTCACTCCTCATTGACTGGGGGCACTCCTCGTTGGCAGGGTGCACTCCTCATTGGCATAGGACCCTCCTAATTGACATGGGGTACTCCTAATTGACAAGGGGAATTCCACTTTGAGAGGAGGTATTCCTTATTGACAGGGGGCACTCCTTATTGACAGGGGGCACCCCCTATTGACAGGGGGCACTCCTTATTGATAGGGGGCACTTATAATTGATGGGGCAGTCAAATTGAAAGGGGGCGCTCCAATTAACAGGGGGTACTCCAATTGACACGGGGCACCCCTATTTATAGGGAGTACTCCAATTGACAGGGGGAACTCGTAACTGACAGGGGGAACTCCTAACTGAAAGGGGGCACTTCTCATTGACAGGAGACACTCCAATTGACACGGTGCGACTCCTAATTGACTGGGCGCTCTCCTAATTGACAGGGGCAGATCTAATTGACAGCGGGCACTCCTCATTGACAGGGGGCACTCCTCATTGACAGCGGGCGTTCCTCATTGACAGGGGGCACTCCTCATTGACAGGGGGCAATCCTCATTAACAGGGACCATTCCTCATTTACAAGGGGCGCTCCACATTGATAGGGGGCACACCTCATTAACAGGGGGCACTGCTCATTGACATGGGGACACTCATAATTGACAGGGGGAGACTCCTCACTAACGGTGCGGCACCCCTCATTGACGGGGGGTCACGCATCATTGACTGGGGGGCTCTCCTCATTGACGGGTGAGCACTACTCTTTGGCGTGGGGGGAATCCTCATTGATGGGGGTGCACTCCTCATTGATAGTGGGGCACGCCTCTTTGAGCGGGGGGGGCACTCCTCATTGACAAGGGGCACTAAATATTGACCGGGGCATCTCCTAATTGACAGGGGGCGCTCCTAATTGACAAGGGGAGCACCTCATTGACAGGGGCCTCCTCATTCACACAGGGCAGTCCTAATTGACAGGGGGCGCTCCTAATTGCAAGGGGGCTCTCCCCATTGACAGGGGCACTCCTCATGGACTTGGGGCACGCCTCATTGACTGGAGGCACTCCTCGTTGACAGGGTGCACTCCTCATTCGCATGGGGCTTCCTAATTGACATGGGGTACTCCAAATATACAGGAGGTACTCCTTATTGACGGGGGCACTCAGTATTGACAGGGGGCACTCCTCATTGACAGGGGGCACTTATAATTGACGGGGCACGCAAGTTGACAGGGGGCGCTCCAATTAACAGGGGTTACTCCAATTGACACGGGGCACTCCAATTGACACGGTGTACTCCAATTGACATGGGGAACTCCTCACTGACAGGGGGCACTGCTCATTGACTTGGGGCACTCCTCATTGACTGGGGGCACTCCTCATTGACAGGGAGCACTCCTCATTGACAGGGGGCACTCCTCATTGAAAGGGTGCTCTCCTCATTGACAGGGGGAGCTCCTAATTGACCAGGGGCACTCCAATTGACATGGGGACTCCTCATTGACAGGGTGCACTCCGACTTGGCAGGCTGCTCTCCAAATTGACTGGGGGCGCTCCTGATTTATATGGGGCACTCCACATTGACGGTGAGGCACTCCTCATTGACGGTGGGGCACTCCTCATTGACGGGAGTGCACTCCTCATTGACAAGGGGAATTCCTCATTGACAGCGGCCACCCAATAGACAGCGGCACTCCAAATTGACAGGGGGCACTCTTAATTGACAGTGGGCACTCCTAATTGACATGGGGCACTGCTAATTGTCAGGGGGCACACCCAATTGACAGGGGGCGCTCCTAATTGACATGGAGAGCTCGTAATTGGTAAGGGGCACTCCTAATTGACAGGGTGCACTCATAATTGAAGGTGGGCACTCCTCATTTATGGGGGGGACTCCTCATTGACAAGGGGAATTCCTCATTGACTGGGGCCTCCGAATTGACAGGGGGACTCGAATTGATATGAGAGACTCCTATTTGACAGCGGGCACTCATCATTGGCAGGGGGCACTCGTACAACAAAACAAAGAACAAAGAACAAAGACCAAAACAGCACAGGAACAGGCCCTTCGGCCCTCCAAGCTCGTGCCGCTCCCTGTTCCAACTAGACCATTATTTTGTATCCCTCCATTCCCACTCCGTTCATATGGCTATCAAGATAAGTCTTAAACGTTCCCAGTGTGTCCGCCTCCACCACCTTGCCTGGCACCGCATTCCAGGCCCCCACCACCCTCCGTGTAAAATATGTCCCACTGATATCTGTGTTAAACGTCACCCCTTCACCTTGAACCTATGACTCCTCGTGAACGTCACCCCCGTAATTGGCGGGGGGCAGTCCTAATTGACTGGGGGCACGACTAATTGACACGGGGTACTCCAAGTTGACCGGGGGCACTCCTAATTGTCAGCGGTCACTCCTAATTGGCAGCGGGGAATCCAAAATGACTGGGGGCACTCCTATTTGACAGGAGGCTCTCGGACGGACAGGGGGAAGCTCCTAACTGACAAGGGGCAATCCGAATTGAAAGGGGTTACTCCTAATTGACAAGGGGCTCTCCTCATTGACAGTGGGCTCCACTCATTGACAGGGGGCTCCTCTCATTGAAAAGGGGCAATGCTCATTGACATGGGGCACTCCTCATTGACAGGGGGCTTTCCTAATTGACAGGACCACTCCTCATTGACAGTGGGCACTCCAAATTGAAGGTGGGGCACTCCTCATTGACAAGGGGAATTCCTCATTGAGAGGGGCCACCCAATTGACCAAGGGCACTCCTAAGTGACAGCGGGCACTCCTAATTGACATGGTACACTGCTAATTGTCAGGGGGCACTGTTAATTCACATGGGGCACTACTAATTGACAGTGGGCACTCCTAATTGACAGGGGGCACCTCGAATTTACAGGGGCAACTCCTAATTCACAGGGGGAGCTCCTAACTGACACGGGGAACTCCTATATGAAAGGGTGAACTCCTAATTGACAGGGGAGACTCGTATGTGACAGGGGGCAATCCTTATTAATAGTGGGCACTCCTCATTGACAGGCGGCACTCCTCATTGACAGGGGAACTCCATTTGCCGGGGGGCACTCCAAATGACAGGGGGCACTCCAATTGACAGGGGAGACTCGTAATTGACAGGGGGCAATACTTATTAGTAGTGGGCACTCCACATTGACAGGGGGCAATCCTC
Organism: Mustelus asterias; assembly: GCF_964213995.1. Classification (NCBI taxonomy): domain Eukaryota; kingdom Metazoa; phylum Chordata; class Chondrichthyes; order Carcharhiniformes; family Triakidae; genus Mustelus; species Mustelus asterias. The sequence continues at coordinate 861,328 of NW_027590127.1, forward strand.
ATTGACAGGGGGACTCCATTTGCCGGAGGGGGGCACTCCAATTGACAGGGTGCACTCGAATTGACATGGGGGACTCGTTATTGACAGGGGGCTATCCTAATTGGCAGGGGGCACTCCGAATTTATATGGGGCACTCCTCAGTGATGGCGGGGCAAAACTCATTGACAAGGGGTATTCCTCCTTGACAGGGGCACTCCTAATTGACATGAAGTACTGCTAACTGTCAGGGGGAACTGCGAAGTGTCAGGGGGCACTCCTAATTGAAATGGGGCACTCCCAGTTGACAGGGGGCACTCCTAATTGACATGGGGAGCTGGTAATTGATATGGGGCACTCCAAATTGAAAGGGGGGCACTCCTCATTGACAGGGGCTTCCTAATTGACAGGGCCGCTCCTCCTTGACAGTGGGCACTCCACATTGATGGGGGGGGGGCACTCCTCATTGACAAGGGGAATTATTCATTGACAGGGGCCTCCCAATTGACAGGGGGCACTCCTCATTGACAGGGGCTTCCTAATTGACAGGGCCACTCCTCCTTGACAGTGGGCACTCCACATTGATGGGGGGGGGGCACTCCTCATTGACAAGGGGAATTATTCATTGACAGGGGCCTCCCAATTGACAGGGGGCACTCCTCATTGACAGGGGGCACTCCTAATTGACTTGGGGCACTCCCAATTGACAGTGGGCACTGCTAATTTTCAGGTGCACTCCTAATTGACATGGGACAATCCTAATTGACAGGGGGTACTCCTAATTGACATGGGGAGCTCGTAATTGATAAGGGGCTCTCCTAATTGACAGGGGGCACTCGTAATTGACCGGGCCACCCCTCATTGACAGCGGGCACTCCTCATTGACAGGGGCACTCCAATTGATATGAGGGATTCCTAATGGACAGGGGGCACTCATCATTGGCAGGGGGCACTCGTAATTGGCAGGGGGCAGTCCTAATTGATAGGGGGTACTCCTAATTGACAGGCGGACATCCAATTTGACCGGGGGTACAACTAATTGCCAGGGGTCACTTCTAATTGGCAGGAGGCAATCCAAAATGACAGGGGGCACTCCTAATGACAGGGATCTCTCTAACAGACAGGGGGAGCTCCTAACTGACAAGGGGCACTCCGAAGTGACAGGGGCACTCCTAATTGACAGTGATCACTCCTAGGTGACGGGGGCCACTCCGCATTGACAGGGTGCACTCCTCATTGACAGGGGGCGCTCCTCATTGACAGGGGCACTCCGCATTGATGGTTGGTCTCTCCTCTTGGATGGTGCGGCACTCCTCATTGACTTTGGGGCACTCCTAGTTGACGGGGGGACACTCCTCATTGACGTGGGGGGAATACTCATTGACGGGGCGGTCACTACTCATTCACGGGGGGAGGGCGGAGAGGGGCACTCCTCATTGACAGGGGGCACTCCTCATTGACATGGGGCACTGCTAATTGACAGTGGTCACTCCTTATTGACTAGAGGTCACTCCTCGTTGACGGTGGGTCACTCGTCATTGACGGGGGGGGGGGGGCGGGTACTGCTCATTGACAAGGGGACTTCCTCATTGACAGTGGCGTCCTAATTGACAGGGGGCACTCCTAATTGACAGGCGACACACCCCATCGGCAGGGGACACTCCTCCTTGACAGGGGGCATTCCTCCTTAACAGGGTGCACTCCTCTTTGACAGGGGGCACTCCTAATTGATAGGTGCCACTCCTAATTGACAGGGGGAGCTAATAATTAAAAAGGCGCTATCCTAATTGACAGGGGGCAGACCTAATTGACAGGGGGCACTCTTAATTGTCATGCGGCACATTCTGTGACAGGGGACACTCCTCATTGTCAGGCGGCAATCCTCAAAGGCAGGGGGTACTCTTCATTGACAGGGGGCATTCTTCATTGATAGGGGGCACTCCTCATTGACACGGGCCACTCCTAATTGATAGGGGGAGCTCCTAATTGACAAGGCGAAATCCAAATTGACAGGGGGCACTCCTAATTGACAGGCGACACATCCCATTGGCAGGGAAAACTCCCCATTGACCGGGGACACTCCTAATTGTCAGGCGGCACACCTCATTGGCAGGGGACACTCCTCATTGACAGGGGGCACTCCTCATTGACAGGGGGCACTCCTAATTGTCAGGCGACACACCACATTGGCAGGGGACATTCCTTATTGACAGGGGGCACTCCTCATTGACAGGGAGCACCCCTCATTGGCAGGGGGCACTCCTCATTGACGGGGGGTGGGGGGTCACTCATCATTGACAAGGAGAACTCCTCATTGACAGGGGCGTCCTAATTGACAGTGGTCACTCCCAATTGACAGGCGGCATTCCTAATTGACAGGCGACACATTTCATTGGCAGGGGACACTCCTCTTTGTTATGGAGCACTCCTCATTGACAGGTGGCAATCATCCTTGATAGGGGGCTCTTCTCATTGACAGGGCGCACTCCTCATTGACAGGGGGCACTCCTAATTGATATGTGCTACTCCTAATTGACAGGCGGAGCTCCAAATTGACAAGGCGCTGTCCAAATTGACAGGGGGCAGACCAAATTGACAGGGGGCATTCCTCATTGATAGGCGACACACGTCACTGACAGGCGACATTCCTCATTGACAGGGGGCACTCCTCATTGACAGGGGGCATTCCTCCTTGACAGCGGGCACTCCTCCTTGACCGTGGTCACTCCTCATTGACAGGGGGCACTCCTCATTCAAAGTGAGCACTCCGCATTGACGACGGGCACTCCAATTGTCGGGGGGGCACTTCAATTGACAGGGTGCACTCAAATTGACATGGGGACTCCTAATTGACAGGGGGCACTCCTCATTGACAGGGGGCACTCCTCATTGACAGGGGGCACTGCACATTGGCAGGGGGCACTCCTAACTGACAGTGGACAGTCCTCGTTGACAGGGGGCACTACTGATTGACAGGGGGCACTCCACATTGACGGTGGGGCACTCCTCATTGACTTGGGGTCAATCCTCATTGACGGTGGGGCTAACTGACCACTGTCCTAACTGACAGGGGGCACGCCTATATGAAGGGGGCACTCGTAATTGACAGGGGAGACTCGTAATTGACAGGGCGCAATCCTTATTGACAGTGGGCAATTCTCATTGACAGGGGGCACTCCTAGTTGACAGGGGACACTCCTCTTTTACAGGGGCTCACCTAATTTACAGTGGACACATCTCACTGACAGAGGGGCACTCCTAATTGAAAAGGGGGAACACCTAATTGAAAAGGGGGGCACTCCTAATTGACAGGCGACACACTCCATTGGCAGGGGACACTCCTCATTGACAGGGGGCACTCCTCATTGACAGGGTGCTCTCCTCATTGACAGGGGGCATTCCTCCTTGACAAGGGCGCTCCTCATTGACAGGGGGCACTCCTCATTGACACGGGGCACTGCTAATTGACAGTGGTCACTCCTTATTGACTAGAGGTCACTCCTCGTTGACGGTGGGTCATTCGTCATTGACGGTGGGGGGCGGCGGGTACTGCTCATTGACAAGGGGACTTCCTCATTGACAGTGGCGTCCCAATTGACAGGCGACACACCCCATCGGCAGGGGACACTCCTCATTGACAGGGGGCATTCCTCCTTGACAGGGTGCACTCCTCTTTGACAGGGGGCACTCCTAATTGATAGGTGCCACTCCAAATTGACAGGGGGAGCTAATAATTGAAAAGGCGCTATCCCAATTGACAGGGGGCAGACCTAATTGACAGGGGGCACTCTTAATTGACATGCGGTACATTCAGTGACAGGGGACACTCCTCATTGTCAGGCGGCAATCCTCAAAGGCAGGGGGTACTCTTCATTGACAGGGGGCATTCTTCATTGAAAGGGGGCTCTCCTCATTGACAGGGGGCACTCGTAATTGAGAGAGGGCACTCCTCATTGACACGGGGCACTCCTAATTGATAGGGGGAACTCCTAATTGACAAGGCGCAATCCTAATTGTCAGGGGGCACTCCTAATTGACAGGCGACACATCCCATTGGCAGGGAAAACTCCCCATTGACAGGGGACACTCCTAATTGACAGTGGGCACTGCTAATTGACAGTGGTCACTCCTCATTGACGAGAGGTCACTCCTCGTTGACGGTGGGGCACTCGTCATTGACGGGGGGGGGGGGGCGGGTACTGCTCATTGGCAAGGGGACTTCCTCATTGACAGGGGCGTCCTAATTGACAGGGGGCACTCCTAATTGACAGGCGACACACCTCATCGGCAGGGGACACTCCTCACTGACAGGGGACACTGCTCATTGACAGGGAGCTCTCCTTATTGAAAGGGGGCATTCCTCCTTGACCGGGGGCACTCCTCATTGTCAGGGGCAATCCTAATTGATAGGTGCCACTCCAAATTGACAGGGGGAGCTAATAATTGAAAAGACGCTATCCTAATTGACAGGGGGCAGACCTAATTGACAGGGGGCACTCTTAATTGACATGCGACACATTCAGTGACAGGGGACACTCCTCATTGACAGGCGGCACTCCTCAAAGGCAGGGGGTACTCTTCATTGACAGGGGGCATTCTTCATTGATAGGGGGCACTCCTCATTGACGGGGACACTCAAATTGACAGGGGGCACTCCTAATTGACACGGGGCACTCCTAATTGATAGGGGGAGCCCCTAATTGCCAAGGCGTAATCCTAATTGACAGGGGGCACTCCTAATTGACAGGCGACACGTCCCATTGGCAGGGAACACTCCTCATTGACAGAGGGCACTCCCCATTGACAGGGGGCAGTCCTAATTGTCAGGCGACACACCTCATTGGCAGGGAGCACTCCTCATTGACAGGGAGCACTCCTCATTTACAGGGGGCACTCCTAATTGTCAGGCGCACATCACATTGGCAGGGGACATTCCATATTGATAGGGGGCACTCCTCAGTGACAGGGGGCACTCCTAATTGACAGGGGGAGCTCCCAATGAGCAGGGGGCAGACCTAATTGACAGGGATCACACCTAATTGACAGGCGACACACCACATTGGCAGGGGACACTCCTCATTGACTAGGGGTCACTCCTCGTTGACGGTGGGGCACTCGTGAAATGGGGGGGGGTACTGCTAATTGACAAGAGGACTTCCCCATTGACAGGGGCGTCCTAATTGGCAGGGGGCACTCCTAATTGACAGGCGATAGACTCCAGCGGCAGGGGACACTCCTCATTGACAGGGGGCACTCCTCTTTGACAGGGAGAATTCTTCATTGACAGGGGGCATTCCTCCTTGACAGGCGGCAGTCCTCATTGACAGGGGGCACTCCTCATGGACAGGGGCACTCCTAATTGATAGGTGCCACTCGTAATTGACAGGGGGATCTCCTAATTGACAACGCGCTATCCTAATTGACAGGGGGTAGACCTCATTGACAGAGGGGCACTCTTAATTGACAGGCGGCACACCCCATTGACGAGGGACAGTCCTCATTGCCACGGGACACTCCTCATTGCCACGGGACACTCCTCATTGACAGGGGGCAATCCTCATTGAAAGGGGGCACTCCTAATTGACAGTGGTCACTCCTCATTGACTAGGGGTCACTCCTCGTTGACGGTGGGTCACTCCTCATTGAGGTGGGGGGGGGGGTTACTGGCCATTGACAACGGGTCTCCCTCATTGACAGGGGCGTCCTAATTGACGGGGGGCACTCCTAATTGACAGGCGATACACCCCATCGGCAGAGGTCACTCCTCATTGACAGGGGGCACTCCTCTTTGACAGGGAGCATTCTTCATTGACAGGGGGCATTCCTCCTTGACAGGGGGCAGTCCTCATTGACAGGGGGCACTCCTCATGGACAGTGGCACTCCTAATTGATAGGTGCCACTCGTAATTGACAGGGGGAGCTCCTAATTGACAAGGCGCTATCCTAATTGACAGGGGGCACTCCTAATTGACAGGCGGCACACCCCATTGGCAGAGAACACTCCTCATTGACAGGGGGCTCTCCTCATTGACAGGGGGCATTCCTCCGTGACAGTGGGCACTCCTCATTGAAAGGGGGCACTCCTGATTGACAGGGGGTACTCCTAATTGACACGGGGCACTCCTAACTGAGAGGGGAAGCTCCTAATTGACAAGGCGCTATCGTAATTGACAGGGGGCACTCCTAATTGACAGGCGACACACCCCATTGGCAGAGAACACTCCTCATTGACAGGGAGCTCTCCTCATTGACAGGGGGCATTCCTCCGTGACAGTGGGCACTCCTCATTGAAACGGGGCACTCCTGATTGACAGTGGGTACTCCTAATTGTCAGGCGACACACCACATTGGCAGGGGACATTCCTTATTGACAGTGGGCACTCCTCAGTGACAGGGAGCACTCCTAATTGACAGGGGGAGCTCCTAATGGACTGGGGGCAGACCTAACTGACAGGGGTCACACCTAATTGACAGGCGACACACCCCATTGGCAGGGGACACACCTCATTGACTAAGGGTCCCTCCTCGTTGACGGTGGGGCACTCGTCATTGGGGGGGGGGGGACTGCTAATTGACAACAGGACTTCCTCAATGACAGGGGCTTCCTAATTGACAGGGGGCACTCCTAATTGACAGGCGATGGACCCCAGCGGCAGGGGACACTCCTCATTGACAGGGGGACTCCTCTTTGACAGGGAGCATTCTTCATTGACAGGGGGCATTCCTCCTTGACAGGGGGCACTCCTGATTGAAAGGGGTCACGCCTCATGGACAGGGGCACTCCTAATTGATAGGTGCCACTCGTAATTGACAGGGGGATCTCCTAATTGGCAAGGCGCTATCTTAATTGTGAGGGGGCAGACCTCATTGACAGGGGACACTCCTCATTGACAGGGGGCACTCCTCATTGACAGGGTGCACTCCTCATTGACAGGGGGCTTTCCTCCCTGACAAGGACCACTCCTCATTGACAGGGGGCACTCCGCTTTGACAGGGGGCACTCCTACTAGACAGTGGTCACTCCTCATTGACTAGGGATCACTCCTCGTTGACGGTGGGGCACTCGTCATTCAGGTGGGAGGTGGGGTTACTGCCCATTGACAATTGGACTTCCTCATTGACAGTGGCGTCCTAATTGACAGGGGGCACTCCTAATTGACAGGCGGCACACCCAATCGGCAGAGGACACTCATCATTGACAGGGGGCACTCCTCTTTGACAGGGAGCATTCTTCATTGACAGGGGGCATTCCTCCTTGACAGGGGGCAGTCCTCATTGACAGGGGGCACTCCTCATGGAAAAGGGCACTCCTAATTGACAGGGGGAGCTCCTAATTTACAAGGCGCTCTCCTAATTGACAGGGGGCAGACCTAATTGACAGGGGACACACCTCATTGACAGCCGGCACAGCTCATTGACAGGGGGCATTCTTCCTTGACAGGGGGCACTCCTCATTGACATGGGGCACTCCCCTTTGATGGTGGGGCACTGCTCATTGACTAGAGGTCACTCGTCGTTGATGGTGGGGTACTCGTCATTGACGGGGGGGAGGGGGCATTGCTCATTGACAAGGGGAACTCCTGATTGACAGGGGAGTCCTAATTGACAGTGGGCACTCCTAGTTGAAATAGGGCACTTCTAATTTACAGGGGAGACTCGTAATTGACAGGGGGCACTCCTCATTGACGGCGGGCACTCCAATTGTCGTGTGGGGCACTCCAAATGACAGGAGGTACTCCATTCAACACGGAGCACTTCAATTGACAGGGTGCTCTCCAATTCATATGGGGGACTACGAATTGTCAGAAGGTACTCCCCATTGACACGGGGCACTCCTCATTGACAGTGGGGCACTCCTCATTGACAGTGGGGCACTCCTCATTGACAGGGGACACTCCCCATTGAAGGTGGGGCACTTCCCAGTGACTAGGGGTCATTCCGCATTGTTGGTGGGGCACTCGTCATTGACTAGGGATCACTCCTCATTGACACGGGCGTCCTGATTGACAGGGGCACTCCTAATTGACAGGAGGCACTCCTAATTTACAGGGGCAAATGCTAATTGACTGGGGGAGCTCCTAACTGACAAGGGGCACTCCTATATGAAAGGGGGCACTCCTAACTGACAGGGGAGACTCGTAATTGACATTGGCAATACTTATTGACAGTGGGCACTCCTCATTGACAGTGGGCAATCCTCATTGACGGGGGGTTCTCCTCATTGACGGGTGGCACTCTAATTGACTGGAGGCACTCCAATCGACACGGGGCACTCCAATTGACTGGTTGCGCTCTAATTGACATGGGGGTTCCTCATTGACAGGAGGCACTCCTAATTGGCTGCGGACACTCCCCATTGACAGGGTGCACTCCTAATTGTCAGGGGGCACTCCTAATTTACATGGGGCACTCCTCATTGACGGTGGGGTACACCTCATTGACGGTGGGGCAGTCCTCATTGACAACGGGAATTCCTCATTGACAGGGGCCTCCAATTGACTGGTGGCACTCCTACCTGACAGGGGGCACTCCTAATTGACGTGGGACACTGCTAATTGTTAGGGGGCACTCCTAATTGACATGGGGCACTCCGAATTGACAAGGGGACTCCGAATTGACATGGGGAGCTTGTAATTGATAAGGGCCATTCCTAATTGAAAGGGGGACACTCCTAATTGACAGGGTGGCACTCCTAATTGACAGGGGTCACTCCTAGGTGACGGGGGCCACTCCTCATTGACAGGGGCTACTCCTCATTGACAGGGGCACTCCTCATTGACAGGGGTCACTCCTCATTGACAGGGGGCACTCCTCACTGAAGGTGGGGCACTCTAATTGACGGGGGGCCTCTCCAAATGGCAGGGGGCACTCCAATTGACATTTTGCGCTCCAATTGACATGGGGGTTCCTAATTGGCAGGGCGCACTCCGAATTGACTTGGGGCAGTCCTAATTTAAATGGGGCACTCCTCATTTTAATGGTGGGGCCCTCCTCATTGACGTTCGGGCACTCCTCATTGACGGGGGTGCACTCCTCATTGACAACGGGAATTCCTCACTGACATGGGGCACTCCGAATTGACATGGGGAGCTTGTAATTGATAAGGACCACTCCTAATTGACAGGTGGCACTCCTAATTGACAGGGCCATTCCTCTTTGACAACGGGCACTCCTCATTGACAGGGGGCACTCCTCATTGGCAGTGGGCACTCCTCATTGACGGTTGGGCACTCCTCATTGACGGTGGGGCACTCCTCATTGACAAGGGGAACTGCCCGTTCACAGGGGCCTCCTAATTGACAGGATGCACTCCTAATTGATAGGGGGCACTCTTCTTTAACAGCTAACAACCCTCATTGACAGGGTAGCTCTCCTAATTGACAGGGGTCATTCCTTGGTGACGGGGGCCAATCCTCATTGACAGGGGGCACTCCGCATTGATGGTGGGGCCCACCTCATGGACGGTGGGGCAATCTTCCTTGACAGGGTGAAGTCTTCATTGACAGGGGGCTCTCCTAATTGACAGGGGTCACTCCTAATTGATAGGGGCCACTCCTAATTGACAAGGCGCAATCCTAATTGACAGAGGGCAGACCTAATTAACAGGGGGCACTCCAATAGACAGGGGGCACTCCAATTGATAGGGGGCACTCCAATTGATAGGGGGCACTCCAATTGACAGGATGCACTCCAATTGACAGGGGGCACTCCAATCGATAGGGGGCACTCCAATTGATAGGGTGTACTCCAATTGACAGGGGGGACTCCTAATTGACAGGGGCCACTCCTAATTGGCAGTGGTCACTACTAATTGGCAGGGGTCACTACTAATTGCCAGGGGGCATTGCTAATTGACAGAGGGTACTCCAATTTGACAAGGGGCACACCAAATTGACAGGGTTTGCTCCAAATTGACAGGGGGCACTCCTAATTGGCAGCGTCACTCCGAATTGGCAGGGGTCACTCCAAAATGACTGGGAGCACTCCTAATTGACAGTGGGCACTCCGAACTGACAGTGGGAGCTCCTTACTGACAGGCGGCACTCCTAATTGCAAGGGGGTACTCTTAATTGACAGGGGGCACTCCTACTTGACAGGGGGTACTCCTAATCGACAGGGGGCACTCCTCGTTGACAGGGTGCACTCCTCATTGACAGGGGGCACTCCTCTTTCATCGGGGCACTCCGCATTAATGGTCGGGCTCTCCTCATGGATGGTGCGGCACTCCTCATTGACGTTGGGGCACACCTCATTGACGGGGGGGGGGGAATGCTCATTGACGTGGAGGAATCCTCATTGATAGGGCGGGCACTACTCATTCACGGGGGGGTCACTCCTCATTGACAGGGGGCACTCATCATTGACAGGGAGCACTCCTCATTGACAGGGGGCACTCCTCATAAGAACATAAGAAATAGGAGCAGGAGTAGGCTATCTAGCCCCTCGAGCCTGCCCCGCCATTCAATAAGATCATGGCTGATCTGACGTGGATCAGTACCACTGACCCGCCTGATTCCCATAATCCTTAATTCCCTTACCGATCAGGAATCCATCCATCCGCGCTTTAAACATATTCAGCGAGGTAGCCTCCGCCAGCTCAGTGGGCAGAGAATTCCAGAGATTTACCACCCTCTGGGAGAAGAAGTTCCTCCTCAACTCTGTCCTAAACCGACCCCCCTTTATTTTGAGGCTGTGTCCTCTAGTTTTAAATTCCTTACTAAGTGGAAAGGATCTTTCCGCCTCCACCCTATCCAGCCCCCGCATTATCTTATAGGTCTCCATAAGATCCCCCCTCATCCTTCTAAACTCCAACGAGTACAAACCCAATCTCCTCAGCCTCTCCTCATAATCCAAACCCCTCATCTCCGGTATCAACCTGGTGAACCTTCTCTGCACTCCCTCCAATGCCAATATATCCTTCCTCATATAAGGGGACTGGAGGCACTCCTCGTTGACAGGGTGCACTCCTCATTGGCATGGGGCCTCCTAATTGACATGGGGTACTCCAAATATACATGAGGTACTCCTTATTGACAGGGGACACTCAGTATTGACAGGGGGCACTCCTCATTGACAGGGGGGAACTTCTTATTGACGGGGCACTCAAATTGACAGGGGGCGCTCCAATTAACAGGGCTTACTACAATTGACACGGGGCACTCCAATTGACAGGGTGTACTCCAATTGACAGGGGGACTCCAATTGCCATGGGGAACTCCTCACTGACAGGGGGCACTGCTCATTGACTTGGGGCACTCCTGATTGACTGGGGGCACTCCTCATTGACAGGGAGCACTCCTCATTGACAGGGGGCACTCCTCATTGACAGGGGGCACTCCTCATTGACATGAGGGTACTGATGACTGACAGGGGGAGACACCTCATTGACGGTGGGGCACCCCTCATTGACGGGGGACACTCATCATTGACTGGGGCGCTCCCCTCATTGACGGGTGGGCACTCCTCTTTGACGTGGGGCGAATCCTCATTGACGGAGATGCACTCCTCATTGACAGTGGGGCACTCCTCTTTCAGCGGGGGGGGGGGGGGTGGCTCCTCTTTGACAGGGGACACTAAATATTGACTGGGGGAACTCCTCATTGACAGGGGGCGCTACTAATTGACACGGAGAGCTCCTCATTGACAGGGGTCACTCCTCATTGACTGGGGGCACTCCTCGTTGGCAGGGTGCACTCCTCATTGGCATAGGACCCTCCTAATTGACATGGGGTACTCCTAATTGACAAGGGGAATTCCACTTTGAGAGGAGGTATTCCTTATTGACAGGGGGCACTCCTTATTGACAGGGGGCACCCCCTATTGACAGGGGGCACTCCTTATTGATAGGGGGCACTTATAATTGATGGGGCAGTCAAATTGAAAGGGGGCGCTCCAATTAACAGGGGGTACTCCAATTGACACGGGGCACCCCTATTTATAGGGAGTACTCCAATTGACAGGGGGAACTCGTAACTGACAGGGGGAACTCCTAACTGAAAGGGGGCACTTCTCATTGACAGGGGACACTCCAATTGACACGGTGCGACTCCTAATTGACTGGGCGCTCTCCTAATTGACAGGGGCAGATCTAATTGACAGCGGGCACTCCTCATTGACAGGGGGCACTCCTCATTGACAGCGGGCGTTCCTCATTGACAGGGGGCACTCCTCATTGACAGGGGGCAATCCTCATTAACAGGGACCATTCCTCATTTACAAGGGGCGCTCCACATTGATAGGGGGCACACCTCATTAACAGGGGGCACTGCTCATTGACATGGGGACACTCATAATTGACAGGGGGAGACTCCTCACTAACGGTGCGGCACCCCTCATTGACGGGGGGTCACGCATCATTGACTGGGGGGCTCTCCTCATTGACGGGTGAGCACTACTCTTTGGCGTGGGGGGAATCTTCATTGATGGGGGTGCACTCCTCATTGATAGTGGGGCACGCCTCTTTGAGCGGGGGGGGGGCACTCCTCATTGACAAGGGGCACTAAATATTGACCGGGGCATCTCCTAATTGACAGGGGGCGCTCCTAATTGACAAGGGGAGCACCTCATTGACAGGGGCCTCCTCATTCACACAGGGCAGTCCTAATTGACAGGGGGCGCTCCTAATTGCAAGGGGGCTCTCCCCATTGACAGGGGCACTCCTCATGGACTTGGGGCACGCCTCATTGACTGGAGGCACTCCTCGTTGACAGGGTGCACTCCTCATTCGCATGGGGCTTCCTAATTGACATGGGGTACTCCAAATATACAGGAGGTACTCCTTATTGACGGGGGCACTCAGTATTGACAGGGGGCACTCCTCATTGACAGGGGGCACTTATAATTGACGGGGCACGCAAGTTGACAGGGGGCGCTCCAATTAACAGGGGTTACTCCAATTGACACGGGGCACTCCAATTGACAGGGTGTACTCCAATTGACATGGGGAACTCCTCACTGACAGGGGGCACTGCTCATTGACTTGGGGCACTCCTCATTGACTGGGGGCACTCCTCATTGACAGGGAGCACTCCTCATTGACAGGGGGCACTCCTCATTGAAAGGGTGCTCTCCTCATTGACAGGGGGAGCTCCTAATTGACCAGGGGCACTCCAATTGACATGGGGACTCCTCATTGACAGGGTGCACTCCGACTTGGCAGGCTGCTCTCCAAATTGACTGGGGGCGCTCCTGATTTATATGGGGCACTCCACATTGACGGTGAGGCACTCCTCATTGACGGTGGGGCACTCCTCATTGACGGGAGTGCACTCCTCATTGACAAGGGGAATTCCTCATTGACAGCGGCCACCCAATAGACAGGGGCACTCCAAATTGACAGGGGGCACTCTTAATTGACAGTGGGCACTCCTAATTGACATGGGGCACTGCTAATTGTCAGGGGGCACACCCAATTGACAGGGGGCGCTCCTAATTGACATGGAGAGCTCGTAATTGGTAAGGGGCACTCCTAATTGACAGGGTGCACTCATAATTGAAGGTGGGCACTCCTCATTTATGGGGGGGACTCCTCATTGACAAGGGGAATTCCTCATTGACTGGGGCCTCCGAATTGACAGGGGGACTCGAATTGATATGAGAGACTCCTATTTGACAGCGGGCACTCATCATTGGCAGGGGGCACTCGTACAACAAAACAAAGAACAAAGAACAAAGACCAAAACAGCACAGGAACAGGCCCTTCGGCCCTCCAAGCCCGTGCCGCTCCCTGTTCCAACTAGACCATTATTTTGTATCCCTCCATTCCCACTCCGTTCATATGGCTATCAAGATAAGTCTTAAACGTTCCCAGTGTGTCCGCCTCCACCACCTTGCCTGGCACCGCATTCCAGGCCCCCACCACCCTCCGTGTAAAATATGTCCCACTGATATCTGTGTTAAACGTCACCCCTTCACCTTGAACCTATGACTCCTCGTGAACGTCACCCCCGTAATTGGCGGGGGGCAGTCCTAATTGACTGGGGGCACGACTAATTGACACGGGGTACTCCAAGTTGACCGGGGGCACTCCTAATTGTCAGCGGTCACTCCTAATTGGCAGCGGGGAATCCAAAATGACTGGGGGCACTCCTATTTGACAGGAGGCTCTCGGACGGACAGGGGGAAGCTCCTAACTGACAAGGGGCAATCCGAATTGAAAGGGGTTACTCCTAATTGACAAGGGGCTCTCCTCATTGACAGTGGGCTCCACTCATTGACAGGGGGCTCCTCTCATTGAAAAGGGGCAATGCTCATTGACATGGGGCACTCCTCATTGACAGGGGGCTTTCCTAATTGACAGGGCCACTCCTCATTGACAGTGGGCACTCCAAATTGAAGGTGGGGCACTCCTCATTGACAAGGGGAATTCCTCATTGAGAGGGGCCACCCAATTGACCAAGGGCACTCCTAAGTGACAGCGGGCACTCCTAATTGACATGGTACACTGCTAATTGTCAGGGGGCACTGCTAATTCACATGGGGCACTACTAATTGACAGTGGGCACTCCTAATTGACAGGGGGCACCTCGAATTTACAGGGGCAACTCCTAATTCACAGGGGGAGCTCCTAACTGACACGGGGAACTCCTATATGAAAGGGTGAACTCCTAATTGACAGGGGAGACTCGTATGTGCAGGGGGGGAAATCCTTATTAATAGTGGGCACTCCTCATTGACAGGCGGCACTCCTCATTGACAGGGGAACTCCATTTGCCGGGGGGCACTCCAAATGACAGGGGGCACTCCAATTGACAGGGGAGACTCGTAATTGACAGGGGGCAATACTTATTAATAGTGGGCACTCCTCATTGACAGGGGGCAATCCTCATTGACAGGGGGACTCCATTTGCCGGAGGGGGGCACTCCAATTGACAGGGTGCACTCGAATTGACATGGGGGACTCGTTATTGACAGGGGGCTATCCTAATTGGCAGGGGGCACTCCGAATTTATATGGGGCACTCCTCAGTGATGGCGGGGCAAAACTCATTGACAAGGGGTATTCCTCCTTGACAGGGGCACTCCGAATTGACATGAAGTACTGCTAACTGTCAGGGGGAACTGCGAAGTGTCAGGGGGCACTCCTAATTGAAATGGGGCACTCCCAGTTGACAGGGGGCACTCCTAATTGACATGGGGAGCTCGTAATTGATATGGGGCACTCCAAATTGAAAGGGGGGCACTCCTCATTGACAGGGGCTTCCTAATTGACAGGGCCACTCCTCCTTGACAGTGGGCACTCCACATTGATGGGGGGGGGGGCACTCCTCATTGACAAGGGGAATTATTCATTGACAGGGGCCTCCCAATTGACAGGGGGCACTCCTCATTGACAGGGGGCACTCCTAATTGACTTGGGGCACTCCCAATTGACAGTGGGCACTGCTAATTTTCAGGTGCACTCCTAATTGACATGGGACAATCCTAATTAACAGGGGGTACTCCTAATTGACATGGGGAGCTCGTAATTGATAAGGGGCTCTCCTAATTGACAGGGGGCACTCGTAATTGACCGGGCCACCCCTCATTGACAGCGGGCACTCCTCATTGACAGGGGCACTCCAATTGATATGAGGGATTCCTAATGGACAGGGGGCACTCATCATTGGCAGGGGGCACTCGTAATTGGCAGGGGGCAGTCCTAATTGATAGGGGGTACTCCTAATTGACAGGCGGACATCCAATTTGACCGGGGGTACTCCTAATTGTCAGGGGTCACTTCTAATTGGCAGGAGGCAATCCAAAATGACAGGGGGCACTCCTAATGACAGGTATCTCTCTAACAGACAGGGGGAGCTCCTAACTGACAAGGGGCACTCCGAAGTGACAGGGGCACTCCTAATTGACAGTGATCACTCCTAGGTGACGGGGGCCACTCCGCATTGACAGGGTGCACTCCTCATTGACAGGGGGCGCTCCTCATTGACAGGGGCACTCCGCATTGATGGTTGGTCTCTCCTCTTGGATGGTGCGGCACTCCTCATTGACGTTGGGGCACTCCTAGTTGACAGGGGGCACTCCTCATTGACAGGGGGCACTCCTAATTGACTTGGGGCACTCCCAATTGACAGTGGGCACTGCTAATTTTCAGGTGCACTCCTAATTGACATGGGACAATCCTAATTAACAGGGGGTACTCCTAATTGACATGGGGAGCTCGTAATTGATAAGGGGCTCTCCTAATTGACAGGGGGCACTCGTAATTGACCGGGCCACCCCTCATTGACAGCGGGCACTCCTCATTGACAGGGGCACTCCAATTGATATGAGGGATTCCTAATGGACAGGGGGCACTCATCATTGGCAGGGGGCACTCGTAATTGGCAGGGGGCAGTCCTAATTGATAGGGGGTACTCCTAATTGACAGGCGGACATCCAATTTGACCGGGGGTACTCCTAATTGTCAGGGGTCACTTCTAATTGGCAGGAGGCAATCCAAAATGACAGGGGGCACTCCTAATGACAGGTATCTCTCTAACAGACAGGGGGAGCTCCTAACTGACAAGGGGCACTCCGAAGTGACAGGGGCACTCCTAATTGACAGTGATCATTCCTAGGTGACGGGGGCCACTCCGCATTGACAGGGTGCACTCCTCATTGACAGGGGGCGCTCCTCATTGACAGGGGCACTCCGCATTGATGGTTGGTCTCTCCTCTTGGATGGTGCGGCACTCCTCATTGACGTTGGGGCACTCCTAGTTGACGGGGGGACACTCCTCATTGACGTGGGGGGAATCCTCATTGACGGGGCGGTCACTACTCATTCACGGGGGGAGGGCGGAGAGGGGCACTCCTCATTGACACGGGGCACTCATCATTGACATGGGGCACTGCTAATTGACAGTGGTCACTCCTTATTGACTAGAGGTCACTCCTCGTTGACGGTGGGTCACTCGTCATTGACGGGGGGGGGGCGGGTACTGCTCATTGACAAGGGGACTTCCTCATTGACAGTGGCGTCCTAATTGACAGGGGGCACTCCAAATTGACAGGCGACACACCCCATCGGCATGCGACACTCCTCCTTGACAGGGGGCATTCCTCCTTAACAGGGTGCACTCCTCTTTGACAGGGGGCACTCCTAATTGATAGGTGCCACTCCTAATTGACAGGGGGAGCTAATAATTAAAAAGGCGCTATCCTAATTGGCAGGGGGCAGACCTAATTGACAGGGGGCACTCTTAATTGTCATGCGGCACATTCAGTGACAGGGGACACTCCTCATTGTCAGGCGGCAATCCTCAAAGGCAGGGGGTACTCTTCATTGACAGGGGGCATTCTTCATTGATAGGGGGCACTCCTCATTGACAGGGGGCACTCGTAATTGAGTGGGGGCACTCCTCATTGACACGGGCCACTCCTCATTGATAGGGGGAGCTCCTAATTGACAAGGCGAAATCCAAATTGACAGGGGGCACTCCTAATTGACAGGCGACACATCCCATTGGCAGGGAAAACTCCCCATTGACCGGGGACACTCCTAATTGTCAGGCGGCACACCTCATTGGCAGGGGACACTCCTCATTGACAGGGGGCACTCCTCATTGACAGGGGGCACTCCTAATTGTCAGGCGACACACCACATTGGCAGGGGACATTCCTTATTGACAGGGGGCACTCCTCATTGACAGGGAGCACCCCTCATTGGCAGGGGGCACTCCTCATTGACGGGGGGTGGGGGTTCACTCATCATTGACAAGGAGAACTCCTCATTGACAGGGGCGTCCTAATTGACAGTGGTCACTCCTAATTGACAGGCGGCATTCCTAATTGACAGGCGACACATTTCATTGGCAGGGGACACTCCTCTTTGTTATGGAGCACTCCTCATTGACAGGTGGCAATCATCCTTGATAGGGGGCTCTTCTCATTGACAGGGCGCACTCCTCATTGACAGGGGGCACTCCTAATTGATATGTGCTACTCCTAATTGACAGGCGGAGCTCCAAATTGACAAGGCGCTGTCCAAATTGACAGGGGGCAGACCAAATTGACAGGGGGCATTCCTCATTGATAGGCGACACACGTCACTGACAGGCGACATTCCTCATTGACAGGGGGCACTCCTCATTGACAGGGGGCATTCCTCCTTGACAGCGGGCACTCCTCCTTGACCGTGGTCACTCCTCATTGACAGGGGGCACTCCTCATTCAAAGTGAGCACTCCTCATTGACGACGGGCACTCCAATTGTCGGGGGGGCACTTCAATTGACAGGGTGCACTCAAATTGACATGGGGACTCCTAATTGACAGGGGGCACTCCTCATTGACAGGGGGCACTCCTGATTGACAGGGGGCACTGCACATTGGCAGGGGGCACTCCTAACTGACAGTGGACAGTCCTCGTTGACAGGGGGCACTACTGATTGACAGGGGGCACTCCACATTGACGGTGGGGCACTCCTCATTGACTTGGGGTCAATCCTCATTGACGGTGGGGCTAACTGACCACTCTCCTAACTGACAGGGGGCACGCCTATATGAAGGGGGCACTCGTAATTGACAGGGGAGACTGGTAATTGACAGGGCGCAATCCTTATTGACAGTGGGCAATTCTCATTGACAGGGGGCACTCCTAGTTGACAGAGGACACTCCTCTTTTACAGGGGCTCACCTAATTTACAGTGGACACATCTCACTGACAGAGGGGCACTCCTAATTGAAAAGGGGGAACACCTAATTGAAAAGGGGGGCACTCCTAATTGACAGGCGACACACTCCATTGGCAGGGGACACTCCTCATTGACAGGGGGCACTCCTCATTGACAGGGTGCTCTCCTCATTGACAGGGAGCATTCCTCCTTGACAAGGGCGCTCCTCATTGACAGGGGGCACTCCTCATTGACACGGGGCACTGCTAATTGACAGTGGTCACTCCTTATTGACTAGAGGTCACTCCTCGTTGACGGTGGGTCATTCGTCATTGACGGTGGGGGGCGGCGGGTACTGCTCATTGACAAGGGGACTTCCTCATTGACAGTGGCGTCCTAATTGACAGGCGACACACCCCATCGGCAGGGGACACTCCTCATTGACAGGGGGCATTCCTCCTTGACATGGTGCACTCCTCTTTGACAGGGGGCACTCCTAATTGATAGGTGCCACTCCAAATTGACAGGGGGAGCTAATAATTGAAAAGGCGCTATCCCAATTGACAGGGGGCAGACCTAATTGACAGGGGGCACTCTTAATTGACATGCGGTACATTCAGTGACAGGGGACACTCCTCATTGTCAGGCGGCAATCCTCAAAGGCAGGGGGTACTCTTCATTGACAGGGGGCATTCTTCATTGAAAGGGGGCTCTCCGCATTGACAGGGGGCACTCGTAATTGAGAGAGGGCACTCCTCATTGACACGGGGCACTCCTAATTGATAGGGGGAACTCCTAATTGACAAGGCGCAATCCTAATTGTCAGGGGGCACTCCTAATTGACAGGCGACACATCCCATTGGCAGGGAAAACTCCCCATTGACAGGGGACACTCCTAATTGACAGTGGGCACTGCTAATTGACAGTGGTCACTCCTCATTGACGAGAGGTCACTCCTCGTTGACGCTGGGGCACTCGTCATTGACGGGGGGGGGGGGCGGGTACTGCTCATTGGCAAGGGGACTTCCTCATTGACAGGGGCGTCCTAATTGACAGGGGGCACTCCTAATTGACAGGCGACACACCTCATCGGCAGGGGACACTCCTCACTGACAGGGGACACTGCTCATTGACAGGGAGCTCTCCTTATTGAAAGGGGGCATTCCTCCTTGACCGGGGGCACTCCTCATTGTCAGGGGCAATCCTAATTGATAGGTGCCACTCCAAATTGACAGGGGGAGCTAATAATTGAAAAGACGCTATCCTAATTGACAGGGGGCAGACCTAATTGACAGGGGGCACTCTTAATTGACATGCGACACATTCAGTGACAGGGGACACTCCTCATTGACAGGCGGCACTCCTCAAAGGCAGGGGGTACTCTTCATTGACAGGGGGCATTCTTCATTGATAGGGGGCACTCCTCATTGACGGGGACACTCAAATTGACAGGGGGCACTCCTAATTGACACGGGGCACTCCTAATTGATAGGGGGAGCCCCTAATTGCCAAGGCGTAATCCTAATTGACAGGGGGCACTCCTAATTGACAGGCGACACGTCCCATTGGCAGGGAACACTCCTCATTGACAGAGGGCACTCCCCATTGACAGGGGGCAGTCCTAATTGTCAGGCGACACACCTCATTGGCAGGGAGCACTCCTCATTGACAGGGAGCACTCCTCATTTACAGGGGGCACTCCTAATTGTCAGGCGCACATCACATTGGCAGGGGACATTCCATATTGATAGGGGGCACTCCTCAGTGACAGGGGGCACTCCTAATTGACAGGGGGAGCTCCTAATGAACAGGGGGCAGACCTAATTGACAGGGGTCACACCTAATTGACAGGCGACACACCACATTGGCAGGGGACACTCCTCATTGACTAGGGGTCACTCCTCGTTGACGGTGGGGCACTCGTCAAATGGGGGGGGGGGTACTGCTAATTGACAACGGGACTTCCCCATTGACAGGGGCGTCCTAATTGGCAGGGGGCACTCCTAATTGACAGGCGATAGACTCCAGCGGCAGGGGACACTCCTCATTGACAGGGGGCACTCCTCTTTGACAGGGAGAATTCTTCATTGACAGGGGGCATTCCTCCTTGACAGGGGGCTGTCCTCATTGACAGGGGGCACTCCTCATGGACAGGGGCACTCCTAATTGATAGGTGCCACTCGTAATTGACAGGGGGATCTCCTAATTGACAACGCGCTATCCTAATTGACAGGGGGTAGACCTCATTGACAGAGGGGCACTCTTAATTGACAGGCGGCACACCCCATTGACGAGGGACAGTCCTCATTGCCACGGGACACTCCTCATTGCCACGGGACACTCCTCATTGACAGGGGGCAATCCTCATTGAAAGGGGGCACTCCTAATTGACAGTGATCACTCCTCATTGACTAGGGGTCACTCCTCGTTGACGGTGGGTCACTCCTCATTGAGGTGGGGGGGGGGTTACTGGCCATTGACAACGGGTCTCCCTCATTGACAGGGGCGTCCTAATTGACAGGGGGCACTCCTAATTGACAGGCGATACACCCCATCGGCAGAGGTCACTCCTCATTGACAGGGGGCACTCCTCTTTGACAGGGAGCATTCTTCATTGACAGGGGGCAGTCCTCATTGACAGGGGGCACTCCTCATGGACAGTGGCACTCCTAATTGATAGGTGCCACTCGTAATTGACAGGGGGAGCTCCTAATTGACAAGGCACTATCCTAATTGACAGGGGGCACTCCTAATTGACAGGCGACACACCCCATTGGCAGAGAACACTCCTCATTGACAGGGGGCTCTCCTCATTGACAGGGGGCATTCCTCCGTGACAGTGGGCACTCCTCATTGAAAGGGGGCACTCCTGATTGACAGGGGGTACTCCTAATTGACACGGGGCACTCCTAACTGAGAGGGGGAGCTCCTAATTGACAAGGCGCTATCGTAATTGACAGGGGGCACTCCTAATTGACAGGCGACACACCCCATTGGCAGAGAACACTCCTCATTGACAGGGAGCTCTCCTCATTGACAGGGGGCATTCCTCCGTGACAGTGGGCACTCCTCATTGAAACGGGGCACTCCTGATTGACAGTGGGTACTCCTAATTGTCAGGCGACACACCACATTGGCAGGGGACATTCCTTATTGACAGTGGGCACTCCTCAGTGACAGGGAGCACTCCTAATTGACAGGGGGAGCTCCTAATGGACAGGGGGCAGACCTAACTGACAGGGGTCACACCTAATTGACAGGCGACACACCCCATTGGCAGGGGACACACCTCATTGACTAAGGGTCCCTCCTCGTTGACGGTGGGGCACTCGTCATTGGGGGGGGGGGGGTACTGCTAATTGACAACAGGACTTCCTCAATGACAGGGGCTTCCTAATTGACAGGGGGCACTCCTAATTGACAGGCGATGGACCCCAGCGGCAGGGGACACTCCTCATTGACAGGGGGACTCCTCTTTGACAGGGAGCATTCTTCATTGACAGGGGGCATTCCTCCTTGACAGGGGGCACTCCTGATTGAAAGGGGTCACGCCTCATGGACAGGGGCACTCCTAATTGATAGGTGCCACTCGTAATTGACAGGGGGATCTCCTAATTGGCAAGGCGCTATCTTAATTGTGAGGGGGCAGACCTCATTGACAGGGGACACTCCTCATTGACAGGGGGCACTCCTCATTGACAGGGTGCACTCCTCATTGACAGGGGGCTTTCCTCCCTGACAAGGACCACTCCTCATTGACAGGGGGCACTCCGCTTTGACAGGGGGCACTCCTACTAGACAGTGGTCACTCCTCATTGACTAGGGATCACTCCTCGTTGACGGTGGGGCACTCGTCATTCAGGTGGGAGGTGGGGTTACTGCCCATTGACAATTGGACTTCCTCATTGACAGTGGCGTCCTAATTGACAGGGGGCACTCCTAATTGACAGGGGGCACTCCTAATTGTCAGGCGACACACCTCATTGGCAGCGAACACTCCTCATTGACAGGGGGCACTCCTCATTGACAGGGGGCACTCCTAATTGATAGGTGGCACTCCTGGTTGACAGGGGGAGCTCCTAATTTACAAGGCGCTCTCCTAATTGACAGGGGGCAGACCTAATTGACAGGGGACACACCTCATTGACAGCCGGCACAGCTCATTGACAGGGGGCATTCTTCCTTGACAGGGGGCACTCCTCATTGACATGGGGCACTCCCCTTTGATGGTGGGGCACTGCTCATTGACTAGAGGTCACTCGTCGTTGATGGTGGGGTACTCGTCATTGACGGGGGGGAGGGGGCATTGCTCATTGACAAGGGGAACTCCTGATTGACAGGGGAGTCCTAATTGACAGTGGGCACTCCTAGTTGAAATAGGGCACTTCTAATTTACAGGGGAGACTCGTAATTGACAGGGGGCACTCCTCATTGACGGCGGGCACTCCAATTGTCGTGTGGGGCACTCCAATTGACAGGAAGTACTCCATTCGACACGGAGCACTTCAATTGACAGGGTGCTCTCCAATTCATATGGGGGACTACGAATTGTCAGAAGGTACTCCCCATTGACACGGGGCACTCCTCATTGACAGTGGGGCACTCCTCATTGACAGTGGGGCACTCCTCATTGACAGGGGACACTCCCCATTGAAGGTGGGGCACTTCCCAGTGACTAGGGGTCATTCCGCATTGTTGGTGGGGCACTCGTCATTGACTAGGGATCACTCCTCATTGACACGGGCGTCCTGATTGACAGGGGCACTCCTAATTGACAGGGGGCACTCCTAATTTACAGGGGCAAATGCTAATTGACTGGGGGAGCTCCTAACTGACAAGGGGCACTCCTATATGAAAGGGGGCACTCCTAACTGACAGGGGAGACTCGTAATTGACATTGGCAATACTTATTGACAGTGGGCACTCCTCATTGACAGTGGGCAATCCTCATTGACGGGGGGTTCTCCTCATTGACGGGTGGCACTCTAATTGACTGGAGGCACTCCAATCGACACGGGGCACTCCAATTGACTGGTTGCGCTCTAATTGACATGGGGGTTCCTCATTGACAGGAGGCACTCCTAATTGGCTGCGGACACTCCCCATTGACAGGGTGCACTCCTAATTGTCAGGGGGCACTCCTAATTTACATGGGGCACTCCTCATTGACGGTGGGGTACACCTCATTGACGGTGGGGCAGTCCTCATTGACAACGGGAATTCCTCATTGACAGGGGCCTCCAATTGACTGGTGGCACTCCTACCTGACAGGGGGCACTCCTAATTGACGTGGGACACTGCTAATTGTTAGGGGGCACTCCTAATTGACATGGGGCACTCCGAATTGACAAGGGGACTCCGAATTGACATGGGGAGCTTGTAATTGATAAGGGCCATTCCTAATTGAAAGGGGGACACTCCTAATTGACAGGGTGGCACTCCTAATTGACAGGGGTCACTCCTAGGTGACGGGGGCCACTCCTCATTGACAGGGGCTACTCCTCATTGACAGGGGCACTCCTCATTGACAGGGGTCACTCCTCATTGACAGGGGGCACTCCTCACTGAAGGTGGGGCACTCTAATTGACGGGGGGCCTCTCCAAATGACAGGGGGCACTCCAATTGACATTTTGCGCTCCAATTGACATGGGGGTTCCTAATTGGCAGGGGGCACTCCGAATTGACTTGGGGCAGTCCTAATTTAAATGGGGCACTCCTCATTGACGGTGGGGCCCTCCTCATTGACGTTCGGGCACTCCTCATTGACGGGGGTGCACTCCTCATTGACAACGGGAATTCCTCACTGACATGGGGCACTCCGAATTGACATGGGGAGCTTGTAATTGATAAGGACCACTCCTAATTGACAGGTGGGACTCCTAATTGACAGGGCCATTCCTCTTTGACAACGGGCACTCCTCATTGACAGGGGGCACTCCTCATTGGCAGTGGGCACTCCTCATTGACGGTTGGGCACTCCTCATTGACGGTGGGGCACTCCTCATTGACAAGGGGAACTGCTCGTTCACAGGGGCCTCCTAATTGACAGGATGCACTCCTAATTGATAGGGGGCACTCTTCTTTAACAGCTAACAACCCTCATTGACAGGGTAGCTCTCCTAATTGACAGGGGTCATTCCTTGGTGACGGGGGCCAATCCTCATTGACAGGGGGCACTCCGCATTGATGGTGGGGCCCACCTCATGGACGGTGGGGCAATCTTCCTTGACAGGGTGAAGTCTTCATTGACAGGGGGCTCTCCTAATTGACAGGGGTCACTCCTAATTGATAGGGGCCACTCCTAATTGACAAGGCGCAATCCTAATTGACAGAGGGCAGACCTAATTAACAGGGGGCACTCCAATAGACAGGGGGCACTCCAATTGATAGGGGGCACTCCAATTGATAGGGGGCACTCCAATTGACAGGATGCACTCCAATTGACAGGGGGCACTCCAATCGATAGGGGGCACTCCAATTGATAGGGTGTACTCCAATTGACAGGGGGGACTCCTAATTGACAGGGGCCACTCCTAATTGGCAGTGGTCACTACTAATTGGCAGGGGTCACTACTAATTGCCAGGGGGCATTGCTAATTGACAGAGGGTACTCCAATTTGACAAGGGGCACACCAAATTGACAGGGTTTGCTCCAAATTGACAGGGGGCACTCCTAATTGGCAGCGTCACTCCGAATTGGCAGGGGTCACTCCAAAATGACTGGGAGCACTCCTAATTGACAGTGGGCACTCCGAACTGACAGTGGGAGCTCCTTACTGACAGGCGGCACTCCTAATTGCAAGGGGGTACTCTTAATTGACAGGGGGCACTCCTACTTGACAGGGGGTACTCCTAATCGACAGGGGGCACTCCTCGTTGACAGGGTGCACTCCTCATTGACAGGGGGCACTCCTCTTTCATCGGGGCACTCCGCATTAATGGTCGGGCTCTCCTCATGGATGGTGCGGCACTCCTCATTGACGTTGGGGCACACCTCATTGACGGGGGGGGGGGACTGCTCATTGACGTGGAGGAATCCTCATTGATAGGGCGGGCACTACTCATTCACGGGGGGGTCACTCCTCATTGACAGGGGGCACTCATCATTGACAGGGAGCACTCCTCATTGACAGGGGGCACTCCTCATAAGAACATAAGAAATAGGAGCAGGAGTAGGCTATCTAGCCCCTCGAGCCTGCCCCGCCATTCAATAAGATCATGGCTGATCTGACGTGGATCAGTATCCCTGACCCGCCTGATTCCCATAATCCTTAATTCCCTTACCGATCAGGAATCCATCCATCCGCGCTTTAAACATATTCAGCGAGGTAGCCTCCGCCAGCTCAGTGGGCAGAGAATTCCAGAGATTTACCACCCTCTGCGAGAAGAAGTTCCTCCTCAACTCTGTCCTAAACCGACCCCCCTTTATTTTGAGGCTGTGTCCTCTAGTTTTAAATTCCTTACTAAGTGGAAAGGATCTTTCCGCCTCCACCCTATCCAGCCCCCGCATTATCTTATAGGTCTCCATAAGATCCCCCCTCATCCTTCTAAACTCCAACGAGTACAAACCCAATCTCCTCAGCCTCTCCTCATAATCCAAACCCCTCATCTCCGGTATCAACCTGGTGAACCTTCTCTGCACTCCCTCCAATGCCAATATATCCTTCCTCATATAAGGGGACCAATACTGCACACAGTATTCCTGCTGGGGCCTCACCAATACCCTGTACAGGTGCATCAAGACATCCCTGCTTTTATATTCTATCCCCCTCGCGATATAGGCCAACATCCCATTTGCCTCTTGATCACCTGTTGTCCCTGCAGACTGGGCTTTTGCGTCTCATGCACAAGGACCCCCAGGTCCCTTTGCACGGTAGCATGTTTTAATTTGTTTCCATTGAGATAGTAATCCCATTTGTTATTATTTCCTCCAAAGTGTATAACCTCGCATTTATCAACGTTATACTCCATTTGCCATATCCTCGCCCACTCACTCAGCCTGTCCAAATCTCTCTGCAGATCTTCTCCGTCCTCCACACGATTCACTTTTCCACTTATCTGTGTGTCGTCTGCAAACTTCGTTACCCTACACTCCGTCCCCTCCTCCAGATCATCTATATAAATGGTAAATAGTTGCGGCCCGAGTACCGATCCCTGCGGCACGCCACTAGTTACCTTCCTCCAACCGGAAAAACACCCATTTATTCCGACTCTTTGCTTCCTGTCGGATAGCCAGTCCCCAATCCACTTTAACACACTACCCCCAACTCCGTGTGCCCTAATCTTCTTCAGCAGCCTTTTATGGGGCACCTTATCAAACGCCTTTTGGAAATCCAAAAACACCGCATCCACCGGTTCTCCTCCATCAACCGCCCGAGTCACATCTTCATAAAAATCCAACATGTTCGTCAAGCACGACTTTCCCCTCATGAATCCATGCTGCGTCTGATTGATCGAACCATTTCTATCCAGATGCCCTGCTATCTCCTCTTTAATAATGGATTCCAGCATTTTCCCTACTACAGACGTTAAGCTGACCGGCCTATAGTTACCCGCCTTTTGTCTCCTTCCTTTTTTAAACAGCGGCGTAACATTAGCCGTTTTCCAATCAACCGGCACGACCCCAGAATGCAACGAGTTTTGATAAGTAATCACTAACGCATCTGACATTTACCTCTGACATTTCTTTCAATACCCTGGGATGCATTCCATCCGGACCCGGGGACTTGTCCACCTTCAGTCCCATTAGTCTACCCAGCACTGCCTCTCTGGTAACATTAAATGTATTAAGTATTTCTCCTGCTGCCAACCCTCTATCGTTAATATTACCAAACTATTTGTGTCCTCCACCGTGAAGACCGACACAAAAAACTTATTTAAAGACTCAGCCATATCCTCATTTCCCACTATTAACTCCCCCCTCTCGTCCTCCAAGGGTCCAACATTCACTCTAGCCACTCTATTCCTTTTTATATATTTATAAAAACATTTACTATCATTTTTTATATTAATTGCTAGCCTAGCTTCATAGTCTATCCTTCCTTTCTTTATCGCTTTCTTAGTCTCTCTGTTGTTTCTTAAATTTTTCCCAATCACTTGTTTCTCCACTATTTTTGGCCACTCTGTACGCAGCTGTTTTTATATTAATACTCTCCTTTATTTCCTTCGTTATCCACGGCTGGTTCTCCCTTTTCTTACAATCCTTGTTTTTTGCTGGAATATATTTTTGCTGAGAACTGAAAAGGATCTCCTTAAAAATCCTCCACTGTTCCTCAGCTATCCTACCTGCCAGCCTGCTCTCCCAGTCTACCTTAGCCAATTCATCCCTCATCCTATCATATTTCCCTCTGTTCAAACAGAGGACACTGGTTTGGGACCAAACTTTCTCCTCTTCCACCTGAATCAGAAATTCGACCATATTGTGGTCACTAGACCCAAGAGGGTCCTTCACAATAAGATCCTTAATTCTACCTACCTCGTTACACAATACCAGATCCAAAATAGCTCGTTCCCTCGTCGGTTCCGTAACATGCTGTTCAAGGAAACTATCCCGACAGCATTCTAAGAACTCTTCCTCCATTCCACCCTTACCGACTTGGGTCTGCCAGTCAATGTGCATGTTGAAGTCCCCCATGATTATTGCCGTTCCGTTTTTACACGCATCCCTTATCTGCTTGTTTATAGCCCTCCCTACCTCAACATTATTATTTCGGGGCCTATATACCACACCTACTCGTGTCTTCCTCCTTCTACTATTCCTCATCTCTACCCATAATGATTCCACGTTTTGTTCCTCAGAGCCTATGTCATCCCTCAGTACTACCCTGATATTATCTCTCATTAATAGCGCGACCCCACCACCTTTTCCTTCCTGTCTATTCTTCCTAAACGCCTGATACCCCTGGATATTCATCTCCCAGTCCTGGTCACCTTTCAGCCACGTTTCTGTAATGGCCACTAGATCGTACCCACTTGTGCTAATTTGCACCATCAACTCATTTACCTTGTTCCGAATGCTTCGTGCATTCAGGCAAAGTGTCCTTATTCCAGCTTTTATCTGGACCCGCTTTGATGAGTCGCGAACACCCTCTCCCTCTACTCCCTTATCTAAATTACCGCCTTCATTCACTTGCACCCTCTCCTCTACCATTAATTTTGTAATTCCCCTTACCCCTGCATCCTCCCCCCCATCAATTAGTTCCTTGATCCTAGTCAACTCTTCTAGCTCCCCTCCCCCCAACTTATCATTGACAGGGGGTACTCCTCATTGACAGGGGGCACTCCTAATTGATAGGTGCCAGTCCTAATTGACAGGGGGAGCTCCAAATTGACAAGGCGCTATCCTAATTGACAGGGGGCAGACCTGATTGACAGTGGGCACTCCTCATTGACGTGGGGGGAATCCTCATTGACGGGGCGGGCACGACTCATTCACGGGGGGGTCACTCCTCATTGACGGTAGGGCACTCCACATTGAGAGGGTGAAGTCTTCATTGACAGGGGCTCTCCAAATTGCCAGATCACTCCTAATTGATAGGTGCCACTCCTCATTTACAGGGGGAGCTCCAAATTGACAAGGCGCTATCCTAATTGACAGGGGGCAGACTTAATTGACAGGGGGCACTCCTCATTGATAGGCAGCACACCTCATTGAAAGGGGACACGCCTCATTGACAGGGGGCACTCCACATTGACAGGGGACACTCCTCATTGACAGGAGCCTGCGAATTGACAGGGGGACTCCAATTGATATGAGTGACTCATAATTGACACGGGGCACTCATCATTTGCAGGGGGCACTCATCATTCGCACGGGGCACTCGTTATTGGCAGGGGGCAGTCCTAATTGACTGCGGACACGACTAATTGACAGGGGATGGTCCAAATGGACAGGGGGAACTCCAAATTGACAGGCGGATCTCCAAGTTCATCGAGGGTTCTCCTAATTGTCAGGGGTCACTCGTAATTGGCAGGGGGCAATCCAAAGTGACAGGGGGCACTCCTATTTGACAGGGGGCACTCTAACAGACAGGGGGAGCTCCTAACTGACAAGGGGCATTCCGAATTGACAGAGGACCCTCCTAATTGACAATGGGCAGTCCTCATTGAATGGGGGGCACTCCTCATTGACAGGGGACACTCCTCATTGAAAGGCGCCACTGCTCATTGACAGGGGGCACTCCTAATTGACAGCGGGCACTCCTGATTGACAGGGGCACTCCTAATTGACATGGGCACTCGTCATTGAACGGGTGTACTCCTCATTGACAGGGGGCATTCCTGATTGACAGGGGGCAATCCGGATTGACAGGGGGCACTCTTCATTAACAGGGGCCACTGCTAATTGACACGGGACACTACTCATTGACGGGGGGCACTACTAATTGAACGGGGTCACTCCGAATTGACTGGGGCCATTCCTAATTGATAGGGCGAGCTCCTAATTCACAAGTGGCACTCCTGATTGAAAGGGGGCACTCCAAATTGAAAGGGGGCACTTCTAATTGACGGGGGGCGCCCCTAAATGTCAGGGGGCACTCCTCGTGGTCAGTGGGCACTCCTCATTGACAGGGGGCAATCCTCATTGACATGGGACACTCCTAATTGACATGGGGCACTCCTAATTGACAGGGGGCAATCCTAATTGACAGTGGGCACTCCTTATTGACAGGGGGCACTACGTATTCATAGGTGCACTCCAATTGACAGGGGCACTCCAATTTACAGGGGAAACTCCAATTGGCAGGGGCCACTCCTAACTGCCAGTGGGAGCATCAAAATGACAATGGGCACTCCTAATTGAAAAGGGGGTACTCCTAATTGGCACAGGACACTACTCATTGATGGGGGGGGCACTACTAATTGACAGGGGCCACTCCTCAGTGACAGAGGCCACTCCTAATTGACAGGGGCCAATTCTAGTTTACAGGGGGAGCTCCTAATTGACAAGGGGCTCTCCTAATTGTAAGGGGGCACACCACATTGACAGGGGAGACTCCTAATTGTCAGGGCGCACACTTCATTGACATGGGGCAATCCTATTTGACATAGGGCACTCCTAATTGACATGGGGCACTCCTAATTGACATAGGGCACTCCTAATTGACAGGGGGCACTCCTAATTGACATAGGGCACTCCTAATTGACATAGGGCACTCCTAATTGACAGGGGGCACTCCGAATTGACATGGGGCAATCCTAATTGACATAGGGCACTCCTAATTGACATAGGGCACTCTTAATTGACAGGGGGCGATCCTAATTGACAGGGGCCAATCCTAGTTTACAGGGGGAGCTCCCAATTGACAAGGGGCACTCCTAATTGAAAGGGTGCGCTCCAAATTGACAGGGATGACTCCTAATTGACAGGAGGCACTCCCGATCGACAGGGGGCACTTCACATGGACAGTTGGCACTCCTCATTGACATGGGGCACTACTCATTGACAGGGGGGCACACCTCATTGACAGTGGGCACTCCTCATTGACAGGGGGCACTACTCATTGACAGGGGGCACACCTCATTCACAGTGGGCACTCCTCATTGACAGGGGGAACTCCTCATTGACGGTGGGGCACTCCTCATTGACGGTGGGGCAGTCCTCATTGACGGTGGTGCACTCCTCATTGACGGGGGGGGGCACTCCTCATTGACGGGAAACACACCTCTTTGACAAGGGGATCTACTCATTGACAGGGACCTCCTAATTGACAGGGGGCACTCCTAATTGACAGGGGGCATTCCTAGTTGTCGGGGGACACTACTCATTGACAGGGGTCACTCCTCATTGACAGGGGGCACTCCGCATTGACATGGAGCACTCCTAATTGAAATGGGCCAGTCCGAATTGACATGGGGCATTCCTCATTGAAAGGGGGCACTCCTTATTGACTGCTAATTGACCCGGGCCAAGCTGAATTGACAGGGGACGCTCCTTATTGGCAGGGGGCTCTCCTAATTGACATGGGCCGCTCCTAATTCAGAGGGCGAGCACCTAATTGACAACTGGCATTCCTCATTGAAAGGAGGCACTCCTAATTGTCAAGGGCAACTCCTCATTGACAGAGGACTCCTCATTGACAGGGGACACTCCTAATTGACTGGGGTCACTCCTAGGTGACAGGGGGCACGCCTCATTGAGAGGGGGCACTCCTCTTTGACGGAAGGGGCACTCCTCATTGACGAGGGGGGGCACTCCTCATTGATGTCGGGGCCCTCCTCATTGACAAGTGAAACTCCTCATTGACAGGGGCCTCAAAATTGACAGGGGGCTCTCCTCATCGACAGGGGGCACTCTTAATTGTCGGGCGATACTAATCAATGACAGGGGGCAGTCCTCATTGACGGGGGCACTCCTCATTAGCATGGGGAAGTCATAATTGACATGGGGCACTCCTAATTGATATGGGACATTCCACATTGATAGGGGGCACTCCTCATTGACAGTGGCACTCCTCATTGACAGAAGGTCCTCCTTATTGACAGGGGGCACTCCAAATTGAAAGGGGTCACTCGTAATTGACCGGGGCCGAGCTGAATTGACAGGGGGAGCTCCTAATTGACACAGGACACTCCAAATTGAAAGGGGGCACTCCTAATAGACAATGGAGAGTCCTAATTGACAGGGGCACTCCTAATCGAAAGGGGGCACTCCAAATTGACAGGGGGCACTGCTGATTGCCGGGGGGGCACTACTCATTGACAGGGGGCGCTCCTAATTGGCAGCGGTCACTCCTAATTGGCAGCTGTCACTACTAATTGGCCGGGGACATTCCCAAACGACAGGGGGCACTCCTAATTGAAACGGGGTATTCCAATTTGACAGGGGGCACTCGTAATTGACAGGGGGCACTCCTGATTGACAGGGGGCACTCCTTATTGTCAGGGGGCACTTCTGATTGACGTGCGACACTCCTTATTGACGGGGGAGCACCACTAATTGACAGGGGTCACTCCGAATTGACCGCGGCCACTCCTAATTGACAGGGGGACTTCTTGAATGACACAGGACACACCTAATTGGAAGTGGGCACTCCAAAATGATAAGGGTAGACTCTTAGTTGACATGGGGCATTCCTCATGGACAGTGGGCACTCGTCATTGATAGAGGGCACTACTCATTGACAGGGGACACTGCTCATTGACAGCCGGCCCTCCTCATTGACAGGGGCACACATCATTGACAGGGGGCACTCCTAATTGGCAGGGGTCACCCCTAATTGGTGGGGCCAATTACTAATTGAGACGGAACACTCCTAACTGACCGGGGGATATTAACTAAAAACTGAAAAAAAAACTTTTTAAAAAGTTAAGCATGCACCATGCTGCTTCAAGGAGCATTGCTTTTAGGGAGAATGTTTGCCAAATGAGGAGTGGCCCAGGTCAATTCGGAGTGGCTCCTTTCAATCAATAGTGCCCCCGTCAATGAGTAGTGTCCCGCGTTAATTCGGAGTGCCCCTTGTCAATGAGGCGTGCCCCCTGTCAATTTGGAGTGCCCCCTGTCACTGAGGAATGCCCCCTGTCAATGAGGAGTGCCCCATGCCAATGAGGAGTGCCCCTGTCAATGAGGAATTTCCCCTGTCAATGAGGAGTGCCCTCTGTCAATTAGGACTGCACCCTGCCAATTAAGAGCGCCCCCTGTCAAGTAGGAGTAACCCCTTTCAATTAGGAGTGCCCCTTTGTCAATTAGGAGATCCTCCACGTTGACATGGGGGACTCCTAATTGACATGGGGCACTCCTAATTGACATGGGGCATTCCTTATTGACAGGGAGCATTCCAGATTGAAGGGGGCACTCCTGATTGACAGGGGGCACTCCTAATTGACACGGGACACTACTCATTGACAGGAGGCACTTCCAATTGTAAGGGGTGACTCCAAATTGTTGGGGCCACTCCTAATTGACAGGGGGCACTCCTAATTGACCGGGGTCACTCCTAGGTGACAGCGGCCACGCCTCATTGAGAGGGGGAACTCCTCATTGACGGTGGGTCACTCCTCATTGACAGGGGACAGTCCCAATGGTCGGGGGTCACTACTCAATGACAGGGGGCACGCCTCATTGACAGGGGGCACTCCTCATTAGCATGGGGGGCTCCTAATTGACATGGGGCACACCTAATTGATACGGGGCATTTCTCATTAACAGGGGGCACTCATCATTGACAGTGGCACTCCTTATTGACATGGGGCACTCCTATTGACAGGGGGCGCCACTCATTGACAGGAGGCACTCCTAATTGACAGGGGGTACTCATCATTAACATGGGGGATTCCTCATTGACAGGGGGCATTCCAGATAGAAGGGGGCACTCCTGATTGACAGGGGACACTACTCATTGAAAGGGGGCGCTACTAATTGAACGGGGTGACTCCTAATTGACAGGGGCCACTCTTAATTGACAGGGGGAGCTCCTAGTTGACAAGCGGCACACCTAATTGAAAGATGTCAATCCAAATTGACAAAGGGGGACGCCTAATTGACAGGGGGCACTCCTGATCGACAGGGGGCACTTCGCATGAACAGTGGGCAATCCTCATTGACATGGGGCACTACTCATTGACAGGGGTCACACCTCATTGACAGGGGTTCTCCTCATTGACAGGGGGAACTCCTCATTGACGGTTGGGCAATCGTCATTGACGGGAGGGCACTCCTCATTGACGGGGGGCACTCCTCATTAACAAGGGGAATTCCTCATTGACAAGAGGAACTCTTCATGGACAGGGGCCTCCTAAATGACAGGGGCATTCTTAATTGTCGGGGAACACTACTCATTGACAGGGGCCTCTCCTCATTGACAGGGGGCACTCTGCATGAAATGGGGCACTCCTCATCGACACGGGGCACTCGTTAGTGACAGTGGGCACTCCTTATTGACAGGGGGAAGTCCTTATTGGCAGGGGGCACTCCTAATTGACCGGGGTCACTCCTAGGTGACAGCGGGCACGCCTCGTTGAGAGGGGGCACTCCACATTGACGGTGGGGCACTCCTCATTGACAGGGGGCAGTCCCAATTGTCGGGGAACACTACTCAAATACAGGGGGCACTCCTCATTGATTGGGGGCATTCCTCATTAGCATGGGGAAATCCTAATTGAAATGGGACACTCCTAATTAATACGGGGCATTCCTCATTAACAGGGGGCTCTCCTCATTGACAGTGGCACTCCTTATTGACAGGGAGCACTCCTTATTGACAAGGGGTACCACTCATTGACAGGTGGCACTACTAGTTGACAGGGGGCACTCCTCATTGCCATGGGGCACTCCTAATTGACATGGGGCATTCCTCATTGACAGGCGGCATTCCTGATTGAAGGGGGCACTGCTGATTGACAGGGGGCACTCGTAATTAACAGCGGTCACTCCTAATTGACACGGGACACTACTCATTGAAAGGGGGCACTAGTAATTGAAAGGGGTGACTCCTAATTGAACGGGGCCACGCCTAATTGACAGGTGGAGCTCCTATTTGTGGCAGGGGATTACCCCCTGTCAATGAGAAATGCCCCATTACAATTAGGAGTGCCCCATGTCAAAAATGACTCGTTACAATTAGTAGTGCCCGCCGTCAAAAAGTAGTGTCCTGTGTCAATTAGGAGTGCCTCCTGTCAATGAAGAGTGCCCCCTGTCAATCATGAGTGCCCCCTGTCACAAAGGATGTTGTGGAATCTCCGGTCTGGACAACAATCGAGTTCCTCCACCACAGTCTAACCCCGACTGTCCCGTTCGTCCTGATTCTGCTGCTCAACGTTTTCACCGTCAGACACATTTTAATGAGCAGCAGAGCCCGCATGAGACTCCGGGCTCACAGCAGTGGGGAGAATCCCAGAGACCCTGAGATGGAGAGTCGCAGGAAATCCATCATTTTACTGTTTGTTATCTCAGCCAATTTCATCCTCTTATGGTCGACATTAATGGTTTTTTCTAGATGCACTCGGATGTACGATTTGGGCGATCGGTCGGTACGGTTGCATTATTTTGTTCTGGAATTGGGCTTCATGCTGCAACTCACAAGTTGTTGTACAAACACTGCCATTTATGCTTTGACACAGACTCACTTCAGGCAGCAGCTAATAAATCTGTTGAAATATCCCCTTACTTCAATTCTTCAACTCATTAGACCCTGAGAGGAAACTTCAACTACAAGACCCCTGAATCTTCCTATTGAACTTTCAAACTATAAATAACAAACAGCCTCACAGAGACAGAAAGAGTGACAGATAAAGAGTGAGAGCAAAAGTGAGAGTGATCGAGAGACGGAGATTGACAGAGAGAGGGAAGGGCATAAATACATGGAGCGTGACAGATTTTGAAATAGTTTCTAACAGATACAGTGAAAGAAACAGGGAGAGTGAGAGTGAGAGAGAGAGAGAAAGGACAGAGACAGATAGGGACTCTCACAGAGCGAGAAAAAACAGGGACAGAGATTGGGGGAAATGGGGAGGGCGATGGACAGGGAATGAGAAAGGGAGACAGAGGGAGACAGATGGGAGGATGCAATG
Source organism: Mustelus asterias (assembly GCF_964213995.1). Taxonomy (NCBI): domain Eukaryota; kingdom Metazoa; phylum Chordata; class Chondrichthyes; order Carcharhiniformes; family Triakidae; genus Mustelus; species Mustelus asterias. The sequence continues at coordinate 897,403 of NW_027590127.1, forward strand.
AGAGAGGGAGACTAAGACGGAAAGGGAGACAGAAAGGGAGGCAGAGAGAAACAGAGACAGAGACAGAGAGCGTCAGCGAATATGGAACAGTGATACTGAATGAGTCCAATGGACACAGCAAGAGCAAAAGACAGAGCGAGGTAGAGAGAGAGAAAGACAGAGAAATAAGGAAAGGGGGACAGAGAAGGAGAGGGAGGAGGAGAGTGAGACTGAGAGGGAGGAGGAGACACGGAGGAAGAGTGTAGAGAGAAGGTGAATGAGGTCGATGCAGAGAGACAGTGAGAGACACAGAGAAACATGCAGAGAGAGAGAGAGAGAGATATATATATACAGAGAGGGACGCACAGAAAGACAGAAAGAGACAGAGAGAGAGATATACTTAATGACTTTAACGATAACCATCAGTTGGAGTTATTGGAATATGAGCTCTCTGATTGAGACAGTTAATGCTGTCCAATCCGGGAGCCCTGCAGACGTATATAATATGGTGTGACTGGGTTACCGGAAGTCAGGGTGTGGACACTCTGGGTGTGGATGTGATGGACTGGCGGTTTTATCACTACACTATTAATACAGAAACTCAGTTAAAGTTCTGTGCATCCGGGTTCGAATCCCATTACAGCAGATGGTGGAATTTGAATAAATATATCTGGAATTCAGAATCAGCTGGTGACCATAAAAGCATTGTCGATTTTCGGAAAAACACATCTGGTTCACCAATGTCCCAGGTAAGGAAATCTGTCGTCCTTATGTGCTCAGGACTAAATGCGACTCAAAGTGGTTGACACTTAATTGCCATCTGAACATGGGCAACTAGGGCTGGGCAATAAATGCTGGCCGGCCAGCGACACCCAAGTCCCAAGAGTTAAACAAACGGTAAACGGTTTCTCACAGCTGGATAAATACCCAATCCCTCTGATTGAGGACTTAGCTTCAAAGCTGGAAGGAGGATTCTTGTTTCCAATTGTGAACTTATTCACGTGCACTTATACTGACAGCGAGATGAGGTTTCCCAGCGATATTCAACAATTCATACTCAGAGGAAGTTTAACATTTATAAAGTGTCAAATGTAGGCTTATATTAACACTGCAATGAAGTTAATGTGAAAATCGCCTCGTCGCCGCACACTGGTGCCTGTCCGGGTACACTGAGGGAGAATTGAGCATGGCCAACGCACCGAACCAGCACGTCTTTCAGACTGCGGGAGAAAACCGGAGAAAACAGATGAAACCCCCGCACCTCAACACACATCCCCGCGCCTCAACACACGCCCCCCCCGCCTCAACACACATCCCCGCGCCTCAACACACCCCCCCCCCCGCCTCAACACACCCCCCCCCCCCGCCTCAACACACATCCCCGCGCCTCAACACACATCCCCGCACCTCAACACACATCCCCGCGCCTCAACACACATCCCCGCGCCTCAACACACATCCCCCCCGCCTCAACACACATCCCCGCGCCTCAACACACATCCCCGCGCCTCAATACACATCCCCGCACCTCAACACACATCCCCGCGCCTCAACACACATCCCCGCGCCTCAACACACACCCCCGCACCTCAACATACACACCCCCGCCTCAACACACATCCCCGCACCTCAACACACAACCCCCGCCTCGACACAAATCCCCGCACCTCAACACACACACCCCCGCCTCAACACACATCCCCGCACCTCAACACATCCCATCTCATCGCAATTCGCACCAATTATCACCTCAACACTCAACATCTCACATCTATATTCTCCCTACTGAGGTCAACATCAGCCCTCTCACCAGAACACCCCGTCTCAGCTCAACACTCCCCCATTCAACACAACTCTCCCCCTCCAACCTTAACATATTCCCCCCCTCACATCAATCCTCCCGCTCACCTCTACATTACCCCACGCTCCACAACACCACCCATCTCATCTCTATACTCCCCACTCAGCTTCACACTCTCACCTCAACATCCCCAAGAGACAAATCTTCCGTCCCACACCACATGGGAGTCGGAGCAGACGGGCACAGACCGTGTAAAGATCCCATTACCTCTGGTGGGATTATCCGATTTAGGGGTGAGCACAGGGGGCCGAATCCCACCCTCTGTCTCACTACAACATTCTCCCCTCATCACGTCAGCTCTCCCTTCTCACCTCAGCTTCCACCATCTCATCTTAACTTTCCCCCCTCTCACCACAACAAACCCCCCCTCATCTCACTACACCCCCTCATGTCATCACTATCCCTCTCACTTCCACACGCCCCTTTCACCTCAACAATCTCTTTCTCTCACATCAACAATTTCCTCTCATCTTAACATTCCCCCGTCTGGTCACCGGTCTCGCTCTCAAATCCACACTACCCCCTCGAACTCAACAATCTCCATCTCGCCTCAACACTGTCTGTCTCTGACCCACTCTCCTCCTTCACACCTCAACAATCTCCATCTCATCTCAACACTCCCAGAATCACCTCAACACTGTCTGTCTCTGACCCACTCTCCTCCTTCACACCTCAACAATCTCCATCTCACCTCAACACGCCCAGAATCACCTCAGCACTGTCTGTCGCTGACCCACTCTCCTCCTTCACACCTCAACAATCTCCATCTCACCTCAACACTCCCAGAATCACCTCAACACTGTCTGTCTCTGACCACTCTCCTCCTTCACACCTCAAAAATCTCCATCTCACCTTAGCACTCCCAGAATCACCTCAACACTGTCTGTCTCTGACCCACTCTCCTCCTTCAAACCTCAACAATCTCCATGTCACCTCAACACTCCCAGAATCCCCTCAACACTCTCTGTCTCTGACCCTCTCTCCTCCTTCACACCTCAACAATCTCACCTCTCATCTCAACTGTCTCCTCTCATTTCAACACAGACCCACTCCTCAACATTTCCACCCTCACCCCATCACTCACACTCCACTCAAGATATCCCCCTTCTCATGGTACTCCCCCGCTCACATCAACATTCCCCCTCTAACCTCAACAAACTCCCTGGCCTCAACAACCCCCGTTCCAGCTCACTCGCTCTATCCTGCACTCCCCCATCTCACCTCACAATCTGCCCACTCCTTCCCCCCCGCCCCCCCCCCCCCCGCACACTCCTCTTCCACCCCCGCACACTCCTCCTCCCCCCGGACATTCCTCCTCCACCCCACCTCGCACATCCCACCTCCACAACCCCCCCCCCCCGCACACTCCTCCTCCACCACCCCCGCACACTCCTCCTCCAACCCCCGCCGCACACTCCTCCTCCACCCCCCGCCGCACACTCCTCCCCCCCCGCACACTCCTCCTCCACCCCCCCGCACACTCCTCCTCCAGCCCCCCCGCACACTCCTCCTCCCCCCGCGCACACTCCTCCTCCACCTCGCCGCAGACTCCTCCTCGCCCCCCCGTACACTCCTCCTCCTCCACCCCACCCGCACACTCCTCCTCCACCCCCCGCACACTCCTGCTCCACCCCCCCGCACACTCCTCCTCCACCCCTGCGCACACTCCGCCTCCACCCGCCCCGCACACTCCTCCTCCACCCCCCCGCACACTCCTCGTCCGCACCCCCCGCACTCCTCCTCCCCCCCACCGCACACTCCTCCTCCACCCCCCCGCACAGTCCTCCTCCACCCCCCCGCATACTCCTCCTCCACCCCCACCCGCACACGCCTCCTCCACCCCCCCCGCACACTCCTCCTCCACGCCCCCGCGCACTTTTTACTCTCTATCTAACCCCGTGCTGTACCTGTCCTGGGAGTGTGTGATGGGGACAGTGTCGAGGGAGATTTACTCTGTATCTAACCCCATGCTGTATCTGTCCTGGCGGTGTTTCATGGGGGACAGTGTAGAGGGAGTTTTACTCTGTATCTAACCCCGTGTTGTACCTTTTGGGAACACAAAGAGATCTAATCTTGTCTCTGCTCAATCAACGTAGAACATAGAAAAGCTACAGCACAAACAGGTCCTTCGGCCCACAAGTTGCGCCGACCATGTCCCTACCTACGAGGCTTACATATAACCCTCTATCTTACTAACTTCCATGATCTTATCCAAAAGTATCTTAAAAGACCCTATCGAATCCGCCTCCACCACCACTACCGGCAGCCAATTTCACGCACCCACCACCCTCTGAGTGAAAAACGTACGCCTAACATCTCCTCTGTACCTACCCCCCAGCACCCTAAACCTGTGGCCTCCCGTGGCAACCATTTCAGCCCTGGGTAAAAACCTCTGAGAATCCACTCTATCAATACCTCTCAACATCTTATACACCTCTATCAGGTCACCTCTCATCCTTCGCCTCTCCAAGGAGAAAGTACCAAGCTCTCTCAACCTATCCTCATAAGGCATGCCACCTAATCCAGGCAACATCCTTGAAAATCTCCTCTGCAACCTTTCTATGGCTTCCACATTCTTTCTGTGATGACGTGACCGGAACTGGGCACAGAACTCCAGGTGGAGTCTGACCAGAGTCCTATACAGCTGCAGCATTATCTCCCGATTTCCAAACACAATTCCTCTATTGATGAAGGCCAGTATTCCATACACCTTCTTAACCACAGCCTCCACCTACGACACTGCTTTGAACGTCCTATGAACCCGAACCCCAAGATCCTTCTGAACTTCCACACTGCCAAGCGTCTCAGCCTTAATATTATATTCTTCCATCCTATTCGACCTGCCAAAATGAACCACCACACACTTATCTGGGTTGAAGTCCATCAGCCATTTCTCTGCCCAGTCTTGCATCTTATCTATGTCTCGTTGCAACAGGTGACAACCCTCTACACTATCCACAACACCACCAACCTTTGTGTCATCAGCCAACTTGCCAAACCATCCTTCCACTTCCTCATCCAGGTCATTTATAAAAATTACAAAGAGCAAGGGTCCCAGAACAGATCTCTGGGGCACTCCAATGATGACCGACCTAGATTCTGAAAAAGACCAATCTACGACCACTCCGTAAAGGTTGATGGAAGAGTGCAGAGGCAGTATTCTGTTTCCAATTGGTGCTGTACCCACTCCAGGAGAGATGTACAAGGAGAGTGTGGCGTTATTTTATTCTTGAGGAGCCCCCCACCCCCTCCCCCCACCACCCCCACCCCCACCCCCACCACGCCACCACCCCCACCAACCCCCTCCTTCAGACTGCAATGGTCCAGTACTGGATCAGCATCTGAAAACAGTGGACTGTAATCTTCCAATACTGTATCAAAATCTGAGACAAATAGACTGCAATTTTCCAATAATGGATCAGAATCTGAGAACAATAGACTGGCATGTTCCAGTAATGGATAGGATTCGAAGAACAATACACTGTAATGTTCCAATTCTGGATCAGAACTTGAGAACAGTAGACTGCAATGCTTCAATAATGGATCAGAATCTTCGAACAATAGTCTCTTACATTCCAATAATGAACGGAAATCTCTGATCAATGGACGGCAATGTTTCAAAACTGGATCAAATTCTGAGAACAAGAGACTGCAATGTTCCAACACTGGATCATAATCTGAGAACAAAAGACGGTAATGTTTCAATAATTGATCAGAATCTGAGAACAATGGGCTGGAATGTTCCAATAATGGATCAGAAGTTGGGAACAACAGACCGGGATGTTCCAAAAATGGATAAGATTCCAAGAACAATACAATGCAATGTTCCAATACTTGTTCAGAACCTGAGAACAGTAGAATGTAATATTCCAATCCTGCATCAGAATCTGAGAACAATAGACTGCAAAGTTCGAATACCGGATCGGACTCTGGGAACAAGCGGCTTAAATGTTCCAATACTGGTTCAGACTCTGAGAACAATAGAGTGTCATGTTGCACTAAAAGATCATAATTTGAGAACAATAGACTGCAAAGTTCGAATACTGGGTCAGATTCTGAGAACAAGAGATTGTAATGTTCCAATACTGGGTCAGATTCTGAGAACAATACACCGCACAGTTCGAATACTGGATCAGACTCTGAGAACAATAGGTTGTAATGTTCCAATCATTGATCAGAATCTGAGAACAATAGACTTCAACGTTCCAATGCTGGCTCAGATTCTGAGAACAATAGACTGTAATGTTCCAATCCTGGTTCAGAGTATGCAAACAATGGACCGGGATGTTCCAATAATGGATAGGATTCGAAAACAAATGCACTGTAATGTTCCAATACTGGATCAGAACCTGAGAACAGCAGACTGCAATGTTTCAATAATTGATCCGAATTTGAGAACTATCGGCTGTAATGTTCCAATACGGATTAGAATCTGAGAACAATACACGATCATGTTCTAATACAGAATAAAGTTCCAATACAGATTAGAATCTGGGAACAAGTGACCGGGATGTTACAATACTGCATCAGAATCTGAGAACAATAGACTGCAATGTTCCAATACTGGATCAGAATCTGAGACAAATAGACTGCAATGTTCCAATACAGGATCAGAATTTGAGAACAGACTGTGATGTTCCAATCTTTGATCTGAATCTGAGAACAATGGACCGGGATGTTAAAATGATGGATCAGAATCTGAGAACAGTAGACTATAATGTTCCAATACTGGATCAGAATCTGAGAACAATAGACTGCAATGTTCGAATACTGGATCGGACTCTAGGAACAAGAGGCTGTAATGTTCAAATACTGGTTCAGACTCTGAGAAAAAAACAGACTGCAAATTTCCAATAATGGATCAGTTACTGTGAACAAGAGATTGTAATGTTCCAGTACTGGATCAGAATCTGAGAACAATACACTGCAAAGTTCGAATACTGGATCGGACTCTGATAACAATAGGTTGTAATGTTGCACTAAAGGATCATAATCTGAGAACAAAAGACTGTAATGTTCCAATACTGGATCAGAATCTGAGAACAATAGACTGCAATGTTCGAGTACTGGATAAGAATCTGAGAACATTAGACTGCAATGTTCGAGTACTGGATAAGAATCTGAGAACATTAGACTGCAATGATCCAAAGAACAAGAACAAAGAACAGTACAGCAAAGGAAACAGGCCCTTCGGCCCACCAAGCCTGTGCCGCTCATTGGTCCAACGAGACCATTCGTTTGTATCCCTCCATTCCCAGGCTGCTCATGTGACTACCCAGGTAAGTCATAAAGAATGCCAGCGTGTCTGCCTCCACCACCCTACTTGGCAGCGCATTCCAGGCCCCCACCACTCTCTGTGTAAAAAATGTACCTCTGACATCTGAGTTATTCCTCGCCCCCTCACCTTGAGCCCGTGAGCCCTCGTGATCGTCACCTCCGACCTGGGAAAAAAACTTCCCACTGTTCACCCTATCTATACCCTTCATAATTTTGTACACCCCTATTAGGTCTCCCCTCATTCTCCGTCTTTCCAGGGAGAACAAGCCCAGTTTACCCAATCTCTCCTCATATCTAAGATCCTCCATACCAGTCAACATCCTAGTAAACCTTCTCTGCACTCTCCCTAAAGCCTCCACGTCCTTCTGGTAGTGCGGCGACCAGAACTGGACGCAGTACTCCAAATTTGGCAGAACCAGCGTTCTATACAGCTGCAACATCAGACTTCAGCTTTTATACTCTATACACCGTCCTATAAAGGCAAGCATACCATATGCCTTCTTCACCACCTTCTCCACCTGTGCTGCCACTTTGAAGGATTTGTGGACTTGCACACCAATGTCCCTCTCTGTTTCTATACTCTTGGTGGCTCTGCCATTTATTGTATTACTCCCCCCTACATTAGTTCTTCCAAAATGCATCACCTCGCATTGATCTGGATTAATTTCCATCTGCCATTTCTCCGTCCAACTTTCCAGCCTATCTATATCCTGCTGTATTGTCCGACAATGTTCATCGCTATCCGCAAGTCCAGCCATCTTTATGTCATCCGCAAACTTGCTGATAACACCAGTTACACCTTCTTCCAATTCATTATATATATATCACAAATAGCAGAGGTCCCAGTACAGAGCCCTGCGGAACACCACTGGTCACAGACCTCCACCCGGAAAAAGACCCTTCGACCACTACCCTCTGTCTCCTGTGGCCAAGCCAGTTCTCTACCCATCTAGCCACCTCTCCTTGTATCCCATGAGCCTTAACCTTCTTAACCAACCTGCCATGAGGGACTTTGTCAAATGCCTTACTGAAATCCATACAGACGTCATACACAGCCCTTCCTTCGTCAACCGTTTTTGGCACTTCCTCAAAAAACTCCACCAAATATGTAAGGCACGACGTCCCTCTTACAAATACTGGATCAGAATCTGAGAACAATAGACTGTAATGTTGCACTAAAGGATCATAATCTGAGTACAATAGACTGCAATGTTCGAATAATGGATCGGACTCTGAGAACAATAGGCTGTAATGTTCCAATACTGGATCAGAATCTGAATGCAATAGACCGCAATGTTCCAATACTGGACCAGAAACTGATAACAATAGACTGTAATGTTCCAATACTGGATCAGAGTTTGGGAACAATAGACTGTAATGTTCCAATACTGGATCGGAAACTGAGAACAATAGATTGTAATGTTCCAATACTGGATCAGAATTTGAGATCAAAACACTGCAATGTTCCAATGCTGGATCAGCATCTGAGAGCAATAGACTGCAATGTTCCAATACCTGACCGGCAACTAAGAACAATAGACTTTAATGTTCCAATCCTGGATTAGAATTGCAGATCAAAAGACTGCAATGTTCCAATACTGGTTCAGACTCAGAGAGCAATAGACTGCAATGTTCCAATACTGGACCGGCATCTGAGAACAATAGACTGTAATGTTCCAATGCTGGTTTAGAATCTGAGTGCAATAGACTGCAATGTTCCAATACTGGATCAGCATCTGAGAACAAAAGACTGTAATGTTCCAATACTGGATCAGAGTCTGGGAACAATAGAAATGGATGTTCCATTAATGGATCAGAATCTGAGAACAATACACTGCAATGTTCCAATGACTGGTTTAGAATCTGAGAACAATACACTGCAATGTTCCATTATGGATCAGAATCTGGGAACAATAGACTGCAATGGTCCAATCCAGGATCAGAATCTGTAAAAAATAGACTGTAATTTTCCAATCCTGTTTCAGAATCTGAGACAAATCGACTGCAATGTTGTAATAATAGAGCAGAATCTCAGAAGAATAGACTGCAATTTTCCAATAATGGATCAGAAGTTGGAAACAATGGACCGGGATGTTCCAATAATGGATAAGATCCTAAGAACCATACACTACAATGTTCCAATACTGGTTCAGAATCTGAGAACAGGAGACTGCAATGTTCCAATAATTGATCAGAATCTGAGAACTGTACGCTGTAATGTTCCAATACGGATTAGAATCTGGGAACAAATGACCGGCATGTTACAATACTTGGATCAGAATCTGAGAACAATAGAATGTAATATTCCAAAACTGCATCAGAATCTGAGAACAATAGACAGTATTGTTCCAGTACTGGATCAGAATCTGGGAACAATAGACTGCAATGTTCCAATACTTTATCAGAATCTGGGAACAAATGACCGGGATGTTACAATACTGGATCAGAAGCTGAGAACAGTAGGCTGCAATGTTCCAATAATGGATCAGAATCTGAAAACCAAAGGCTGTAATGTTCCAATACTGGATCAGAATCTGAGAACAATGGACTACAAGGTTCCAATAAAGGATCATACCCTGAGAACAATAGTCTGCAATTTTAGAATAATTGAACAGAATCTGAGAGCAATAGACTGTAATGTTCCAATTGTGAATCCGAATCTGAGATCAATCGACTGCAAAGATTCAATACTGGATCAGAATCGGAGAAGAAGAGATTACAATGTTCCAATACTGGATCAGAATTTGAGAACAACAGACTGTAATGTTCCAATCATTGATCAGAATCTGAACAATCTGAACAATAGACTGTAATGTTCCAAAACTGGATCAGAATCTGAGAACAATAGACTGTAATGTTCCAATACTGGATCAGAATCTGAGAACATTAGACTGCAATGTTCCAATACTGGATCAGAATCTGAGAACAATAGACTGTAATGTTGCATTAAAGGACCATAATCTGAGAACAATAGACTGTAATGTTGCACTAAAGGATCATAATCCGAGAACAAAACTCTGTAATGCTCCAGCAGAGGATCAGAATTTGAGAACAGCAGACTGTAATGTTCCAATAATGAATCCGTATCTGAGGACAATAGACTAATTTTCCAATAATGGATCAGAATCAGGTAATAATGGACTGGGATGTCCGATTAGGGGATCAGAATCTGAGAACAATATACTGTAATGTTCCGATATTGGTTCAGAACCTGAGAAAAGCAGACTGCAATTTTCCAGTAATGGGTCAGAATCTGAGAACAATGGAATGTAATGGAGCAGAATCTGGGAAAAGTGGTCCTGGATGTTCTAATACTGGCTCAGAACCAGAGTACGATAGGCTGCAATGTTCCAATACTGGATCAGAATCTGAGATCAATACACTGTCAATTTCCAATGCGGGATCAGAATCTGGGTACAATAGACCGGGATGTTCCAATCCAGGTTCAGCATGTGAGAAAAATAGACTGCCATTTTCCAATAATGGATCAGAATCTGAGAACAAGAGATTGTAATGTCCCAATACTGGATCAGAATCTGAGAACAACAGACTGCAATGTTCCAGTAATGGATCAGAATCTGTGAACAGTGGGCCGGGATGTTCTAATAATTGATCAGAATCAGAGAACAATAGACAATGTTCCAATACTGGCTCAGAATCTGAGAAAAATAGACTTCAATGTTCCAATACTGGATCAGAATCGGAGAACAATAGACGTAATGTTCCAATACTGGATCAGAGTCAGGGAACAATAGATTGGGATGTTCCAATAAAGCATCAGAATCTGAGAACAATAGACTGCAATGTTCCCATAATGTCTCAGAATCTGAGAACGATAGACTGTAACGTTCCAATACTGGATCAGGAGTTGGGAATCATTGAACGGGATGTTACAATACTGGATCAGAATCTGAGAACGATTGGCTGTATTGTTCCAATACTGGGCCAGGATCTCGGAATAATAGAACGGGATGTTACAATACTGGATCAGAATCTGACAACAATAGACTGTAATGTTGGAACATAAGAACATAAGAAATAGGAGCAGGAGTAGGCCATCTAGCCCCTCAAGCCTGCTCCGCCATTCAATAAGATCATGGCTGATCTGATAGTGGGTTCAGTTCCACTTACCCGCCCGCTCCCCATAACCCTTAATTCCCTTATGGTTAAAAATCTATCTATCTGTGATTTAAACACATTTAACCAGGTCGCCTCGACTGCTTCATTGGGCAGAGAATTCCAAAGATTCAATGTGGGAGAATACGCTCTGGGAGAAGAAGTTCCTCCTCAACTCTGTTCTAAATTGACTCCCCCATATTTTGAGGCTATGCCCCCTAGTTCTTGTTTCCATTGAAAGTGGAAATAACCTCGCTTCTTCTACCCTGTCTAGCCCCTTAATTATCTTTTATGTCTCTATAAGATCTCGCCTCAAACTTCTGAACTCCAATGAGTACAGGCCCAGTCCACTCAATCTTTCCTCATAAGCTGACCCCCTCATCTCCGGAAACGACCTGGTGAACCTTCTCTGTACACCCTCCAAAGCTAATATATCCTTTCTTAAATAAGGGGACCAAAACTGTACCCAGTACTCTCGGTGCGGCCTCTCCAGTATCCTGTACAGTTGCAGCATGACCTGCCTGCTTTTATACTCCTTCCCTCTCACGATAAAGGCCAACATTCTATTTGCCTTCTTGATTACCTGCTGCACCTGCAAACTGAGTTTTTGTGATTCATGTACAAGGACCCTTTGCCCAGCAGCATATTGTAATTTTTCACCGTTTAAATAAGAGTCAATTTTACTATTATTCCTTCCAAAGTGGATAATCTCACACTTATCAACGTTATACTACATCTGCCAGATCCTTGCCCGCGGACTTAGCCGATCCAAATCTCTCTGCAGACTCTCTTTGTCCTCCACGCAATTTGCTTCCCCACTCATCTTTGTGTCATCCGCAAACGTTGTTACCCTACACTCGCTCCCCTCCTCCAGTTCGTCGATGTATATGGTAAATAGTTGAGGCCCCAGCACCGATCCCTGCGGCACGCCACTAGTCACCAACTGCCAACCAGAAAAGCACCCATTTATCCCGACTCTCTGCTTTCTGTTAGATTGCCAATCCTCAATCCATGCTAACACTTTACCCCCAACTCCGTGTACCTTTATCTTATGCAGCAACCTTTTGTGAGGCACCTTATCGAATGCCTTCTGGAAATCTATTTGCACAACATCCACCGGTTCCACTCTGTCAACTGCACTCGTCGGATCCTCAAAAAATTCCAGTAACTTATTCAAACATGGCTTTCCCTTCAAGAATCCATGCTGCGTCTGCTTGATTGAACCATTCTTTTCCAGGTGTCCTGTTATTTCTTCCTTAATGATAGATTCCAGCATGTCCCAAGTACGGATGTTAATCTAACCGGCCTGTAGTTGCCTGCCTTTTTTCTACCTCCTTTTTTAAACAGTGGCGTTACATTAGCTGTTTTCCAATCAGCTGGCATCTTCCCAGAGTCCAGTGAATTTTGATAAATTACATCTAATTAATTTGCTGTTACTTCTGCCTTTTCTTTTAGTACTCGAGGATGCATTCCATCCGGAGCAGGGGACTTGTCTACCTTTAGTTCCATTAGCCTGCCCAGCACTACCTCTTTTGTAATAGTGATCGTTTTAAGGTCCCCACCCCGACAGTCCCGAGTAAGGGCAGAAGTTGTTTTTTGCAGCTTAGTTAGGGCATGATGATCGGCATAGGTTTGGAGGGCCGAAGGGCCTGTTCCTGTGCTGTACTTTTCTTTGTTCTTTGTTGATTATTGATTACCTTGGATGACACCTTCAGGATATAGTCTCCTTTACTGACAACTTTGCTTACATTATCATCAAAATTGTCTCACGAATGGACCCTGAGGAAGGGTCACACAGACGTGAAACATTGGCTCTATTCTCTCTCCACAGATACTGTCAGATCGGCTGAGATTTCCCAGCATTTTCTGTTTTTGTGTTCATTGATTAACTCCATCAGCTTTCATTCCCACGCAGCGTTCTCCTGTTCAGTTGACATGTAAATGTTGAAATGTTCAGCAAACTGCTGGTTAATTCCGGGAAATATTAAGGCAAGTCCCCGAAAAATACATCATTCTTCAATCCATCTCGCGCCAGCAGCCCCATCCTTTACGTCTCTCCTATACATTGCAACAACCCTTTCTTCATCCTCGCCAAGAGTATCGTCACCTTGGCTCATTCCTCTGCCAGGTCACAAGCTCCGCATGAAGTCAAGAGCCAGAGAACCAGTTGGGAGCAGCACACTTGTTTATAAAGTAAGAATTCACAGTACAGGAGACCCTGAGGTTGAGAATTTACCATAATGTGGATGTTCCAGAGCATCATCCTTCTGTTTGGACTGCTGGATACAGTCATGGGGGGGGCGGGGGGTAGGGGCTTCGAGGGTCGAAGGGCCTGTTCCGGTGCTGTACTTTCCTTTGTTCTTTGTATGTATGGGCGGCATGGTGGCACAGTGGTTAGCACTGCTGCCCCACAGCTCCAGAGAGCCGGGTTTGATCCCCGGTTTGGGTCACTGCCTGTGTCGAGTGTGCACGTTCTCCCCGTGTCTGCATGGGTTCCCTCCAGGTGCTCCGGTTTCCTCCCAAAGATAAGAGGACGTGCTGTTTAGTTGCACTGACCATTCTAAATCCTCTCTCAGTGTACCCGAACAGGCGCCGAAGTGTGGCAACTAGGGGATTTTCACAGTAACTTCATTGCAGTGTTAATGTGAGCCTACTTGTTACATGAATAAATAAACTTTAGAAACTTGATCAGCGCTGTGTGAAAAGCAGAGAATGCCTGTCTTGCACCATTGTATCAGTCACATTCTCAAAGGGGCCACACATTCAAAAGGAAATCCAAGCACCTCATGCTAAACAGTAACTTGTGGGCAGGAAATGCAGCCTTGGCACAGTCACCATCTCGTACCAGGATTACATTGATAATGAAATGAAATATGAGCTTTATTAAAAATTGTACATCTTTTCCACAAAACGAAACAGTCCAGTGACTAAGCTGGGGCATCATACTCTGCTGCACAGATTGGCAACAGGGCTTCCCTCAGCAAATCTCGTGCTGATGTTGCTGTTATTGCTTTCTTCAGAGGGCATGGAACAAGCAACAGCTGACTCGATCATTCATGGAAGCCGAAAGGACAGAATACAACTGCATTCTTTGTCAGAAAAGCTCCTGGATTGAGCTTTGCACCATGGGGTTAGTGCTGCCTCACAGCGCCAGGGATCCTGGTCTGACTCCGACCTCGGGTCATTGTCTGTGTGGAGACCGCACATTCTCCCCGTGACTGCATGGGTTTCCTCCAGGTGCTCCACTTTCCTCCCATAGTCCAAAGGTGTGCAGGTAAGGTGCATTGGCCGTGCTAAAAATTGCCCGTTATTGTCAGGGAGACTATCAGGGTGGATGCGTGGGGTTACGGAGATAGGGCCTGAGTGGGATTGTGGTCAGTACAGACTCATCATAAATTGTATCACAGAAACCCAACTGTGCGAAAGAGGCCATTCGGCCCATCGAGTCGGCACCAACAACAATCCCACCCAGGCCCTATCCCCATAACCCCACATATTTAACCCACCAACACCTCGAACCGACACATTCCGGGACAGGGAAGGGGAAATTTAGCCTATAATTCACCCCACTGACAGCCTGAATAAATTGCAATTAGATTGTATCTTTAATGTAATGAAACCGATCGTAATGAAAAACATGAAACTTATTTCTGATCTGAATTTCTCATCACAATGAAACACGATTTTCATTGAAAATTGGGGATGAAGTGGAAATGATCGTGAGCTTCAGGTTTCTAGGTGTCCAGATCACCAACAACCTGTCCTGATCCCCCCACACCGATGCAGAAGTTAAGAAAACCCACCGGTGCCTCTACTTTCTCAGGAGGCTAAGGAAAATTGGCACGTAGGCTCCGACTCTCACCAACTTTTACAGATGCACCATAGAAAGCATTCTTTCTGGTTGTATCACAGCTTGGTATGGCTTCTGCTCTGTCCAAGGCTGCAAGAAACTATAAAGGGTTGTGAATGAAGCCTAGTCCATCACTCAAACCAGCCTCCCACAATGTCTACACTTCCTACTGCCTCGGAAAAAGCAGCCGGCATCATCTTGGACCCCACACACCCCGGACATTCTCTCTTCCACCTTCTTCCGTCGGGAAAAAGATACAAAAGTCTGGGGTCACGTACCAACCGACTCAAGAACAGCTTCTTCCCTGCTGCCGTCAGACTTTGGAATGAACCTACCTTATATTCAGGGAGCCGCATACAACATATAATATATCTATATATATATATATATATATATATATATATATATATATATATATTATATACTACTTTATTATTATGTGAAGTTGATCCTTCTCTACACGCGAGCCATTACTGCAACACTACATTCTGCACTCTCTCCTTTCCTTCTCTATGAACGGTATGCTTTGTCCGTGTCGCGTGCAAGAAATAATGTTTTTCACTGTATACTAATACATGTGACAATAATAAATCAAATCAAATCCAATCATTGCTCCTTCTCAGTGCCAGCATTGCAGTGTGTTGTTTGTTTTCTCACCTGTAACGGATTACTCGAATAGGTTGCTCTGCCGAGTCTCAGGAGTGTTTCTGCTGTGTATTAAATAGAAGGAATTCAGTGTGAGACCTCAGTAAATGGCCATGGTTTATGGCATCGGCAGACAGCATCGCTTCTCTCAGAAAACAACACTGATCCACTATCGGTCAAGCTGGAGCCAGTTACTATCCTATTCTCGCTGCCATTGGAGTTCCTGGTAGGTGATTGCAACCGATTAAAATATATTTACTCGTGTCACAAGCGGGCTTACATTAACACTACAATGAAGTTATTGTGAAAATCCCGTAGTCACCACACTCCGGTTCCTGTTCGGGTACACTGAGGGAAAATTTAGCATGGCCAATGCACCTAACCAGCACGTCTTTCAGACTGTGGGAGAAACCAGAGGAAACCCACGCACACATGGAGAGAACATGCAGATTCCACACAGGCAGTGACACAAGCCGGAACCGAACCCGGGTCCCTCGCTCTGTGAGGCAGCAGTGCTAACCACTCCGTCACCGCTACACCCGAAATAGATTGGACATAACGTCTGCTACGTGGAGGCTTCCTCCCACCACCTCCTAACTTTGGAGAGAGTGAAGTTGCTTCCCCGCAGCAGAATACCTGGGCTGACGGAACGGCAGTGGTTCCCTCCTGACCAGAGGGACGGCTCACCGGACCACAGACCCGACCAGCGTCTATAGCTGCTGAGGTGTGATGAGGGGTTGCCAGCGATTCGTCTTTGCTGGAATATTATTGTCCAACTTTGTCAATCGGGGTATAAATTACAAAAACGTAGAGGTCATGATGGAGTTGTATAGAGCGTTGGTTTGGCCACAGCTGAAGTACTGTGTGCAGTTCTGGTCAACACATTTTAAGAAGGATGTGATTGCACTGGAGGTGATGCAGAGGAGATTCGCCAAGATGCTGCCTGGGACGGAACATTTAAGTTATGAAGAGAGGTTGCAAAGGTTTGCTTTGTTTTCGGTGGAGCAGAGAAGACTGAGGGGTGACCTGATCGAGGTGTACAAGATTATGAAGGACATGGACAGGGTGGAGAGGGAGCAGCTGTTGCCCTTCACTGAAGGGTCAGTTACGTGGAGGCAAAATTTAAAAATGAGGTGTGGGAGATTTAGGTGGTATATTATGGACAGTCTTATTAAACTTCCAGTTGGTGAGAATAGTCTTACAAGCACTTTCCTAGATAGAACATAGAACAGTACAGCACAGAACAGGCTCTTCGGCCTACGATGTTGTGCTGAGCTTTATCTGAAACCAAGATCACAGAATCATAGAATCCCTGCACTGCAGAAGGAGGTTATTTGGCCCATCGAGTCCGCACTAACCACGTTCCCACCCAGGCCCTATCCCCATAACCACACATATTTACCCTACTACCCCCCTGCTAATTTCTTGTCAATTATCTCTTACAGATGTTGATCGATCAAATTCCAGAAATAAGACTCAAGGCAAAACTGCTATCACAATATTCAAGGCAAACCACATGAATTCTGACACTCTTCCACTGCACTGTGGAAATCCAAAATATTCAGAAACAGGGGTGTATTTTGAAACATAAATCTTTCTTGGTTTCTGGAAGGACACTTCAAGTTTTACAACTTCACTCAGCATAGTGCTAGTCACAGAATATCTCCTCACGCAGCCTATATCGAGTCACAGAGCAATACAGCATGGAGACAGTTCCTTCGGCCCAAACAGTCCATGCTGACCATGGTGCCCTCCCAGTTGGCCCAATTGCCCGCGTTCGGTCCATATCCCTCTAATCCTTTCCCTCTATCCAAATGCTTTTTTAAATGTTGCTATTGAGCTTGCCTCAACCACTTTCTCTGGCAGCTCATTCCAGACACACACCACCCTCTGCGTGAAGAAGTTGCCCCTCAGGTCCGTTTGAAATCTTTCCCCTCTCACCTATATATATAATCATACAACTCAGCTCAGTGATTTTCTTTACATATTCTCCTTCCCTCCCATCTCCCATTTCATTGTCTCTCGCACCTCTTTGAACTCCACTGTTCCAAGATATTAAGATCGTCCAGTTTCGATCAGGAATGGCTGCCTCCCACTTCGGGTCAAACAAAATGTACTAAGGTCCCCTCATTACTGATGAAACCTTTCCAAGTGATAAGAACCTTTTTATCTATGATTCTATGAAAATCCCGCAGAGTGTCTGGAGTATTGTGTCCAGTTTTGGTCTCTTTATTTGAGGAAGGATGTTGCTGCATTGGAGGTAGTTCAGAGGAGGTTCACCAGATTGATTCTGGGGATGAGAGGTTTGACGTATGAGGAGAGATTAATCACTTTGGGCTTGTACTCACTGGAATTCAGAGGGATGGAGGTATATAAAATTTGAAAAGGGATTGATAAAGTAAATGTAGATCAAATGTTTCCTCTTATGGGGCAATCTCGAACAAGAGGTCACAGGTATATGTTGAGAGGCGATAGATTTAAAACTGAGATGAGGAGGAACTACTTCTCGCAGAGGGTGGTGAATTTGTGGAACTCGCTGCCCCATAGCGCGGTGGAGTCTAAATCATTGAATGGTTTCAAGCAGGAGATAGATATATTTTAAATAAAAAAGGGATAACGGGATATGGGGAAAAGGTGGGGAGGTGGATTTGAGACCAGGGAGAGAACAGCCATGATCTGATTGAATGGCTGATCAGGCTCAAAGGGGTGAATTTGCCGACTTCTGCTCTTAATTCCTATGCTCCTATGTTATAGAGTCATTGGGGTTTACAGCATGGAAACAGGCCCTACGGCCCAAAGTGTCCGTGCCGCCCAGTTTTTACCTTTACGCTCGTCCCAATTGCCCACATTCGGCCCATGTCTCTCTATACCCATCGTACCCATGTAACTGACTAAACGCTTTTTAAAATAGAAAATTGCACCCCCCTCTCCGACTGCCTCTGGCAGCTTGTTCCAGACATTCACCACACTCTATGTGAAAGGGCCATGTTTTTGAGGAAGAGAAGGTGTTACAGGCTAATAGGCTGGAGGAAATAGATGTTCGGAGGGAGGATGTCCTGGCAGTTTTGAATAAACTGAAGGTCGATAAGTCCCCTGGGCATGATGAAATGTATCCTATGATTCTTTGGGAGCAAGGGATGAGATTGCAGAGCCTTTGGCTTTGATCTTTGGGTCCTCGCTGTCCACGGGGATGGTGCCAGAGGACTGGAGAATGGCGAATGTTGTTTCTCTGGTTCAGAAAGGGAATAGAAATGACCCTGGTAATTATAGACCGGTTAGTCTTACTTCGGTGGTTGGTAAATTGATGGAAAAGGTCCTTAGAACATAGAACATAGAAAGCCACAGCACAAACAGGCCCTTCGGCCCACAAGTTGCGCCGATCACATCCCCACCTCTAGGCCTCAATCCCATTAAATCCCATGTACTCATCCAGAAGTCTCTTTAAAGACCCCAACGAGTTTGCCTCCACCACCACCGACATCAGCCGATTCCACTCACCCACCACCCTCTGAGTGAAAAACTTACCCCTGACATCTCCTCTGTACCTACCCCCCAGCACCTTAAACCTGTCCTCTCGTAGCAACCATTTCAGCCCTTGGAAATAGCCTCTGAGATTCTACCCTATCCAGACCTCTCAACATCTTGTAAACCTCTATCAGGTCACCTCTTATCCTTCGTCTCTCCAGGGAGAAGAGACCAAGCTCCCTCAACCTATCCTCATAAGGCATGCCCCCCAATCCAGGCAACATCCTTGTAAATCTCCTCTGCACCCTTTCAATGGCTTCAACATCTTTCCTGTAATGAGGTGACCAGAACTGCGCGCAGTACTCCAAGTGGGGTCTAACCAGGGTCCTATAAAGCTGCAGCATTATCTCCCGACTCCTAAACTCAATCCCTCGATTAATGAAGGCCAGTACGCCGTACGCCTTCTTGACCGCATCCTCCACCTGCGAGGACGATTTAAGAGTCCTATGGACCCGGACCCCAAGGTCCTTCTGATCCTCTACACTGCTAAGAATGGTACCCTTCATATTATACTTATGCTTCATCCCATTGGATCTGCCAAAATGGATCACCACACACTTATCCGGGTTGAAGTCCATCTGCCACTTCTCCGCCCAGTCTTGCATTCTATCTATGTCTCGCTGCAACTTCTGACATCCCTCCAAACTATCCACAACACCACCTACCTTGGTGTCGTCAGCAAACTTACCAAACCATCCCTCCACTTCCTCATCCAGGTCATTTATGAAAATGGGATTTACGACCATTTAGAAAGATGCGGATTAATCCGGGATTGTCAGCACGGATTTGTGAAGGGCAAGTCGTGCCTCACAAATTTGATACAATTTTTTGAGGAGGTAACTAAGTGTGTTGATGAAGGTAGGGCAGTTGATGTCAGATACATGGATTTTAGTAAGGCGGTTGATAAGGTCCCCCATGGTGGGCTTATGATGAAAGTGAGGAGGTGTGGGATAGAGGGAAAGTTGGCCGTTGGGATAGGTAACTGGCTGTCTGATCGAAGACAGAGTTTGGTGGTGGATGTAAAATTTTCGGCTTGGAGGCAGGTTGCTAGCAGAGTGCCGCAGGGATCAGTGCTTGGTCCTCTGCTCTTTGTGATTTTTATTAATGACTTAGAGGAGGGGGCTGAAGGGTGGATCAGTAAATTTGCTGATGACACCAAGATTGGTGGAGTAGTGAATGAGGTGGAGGGCTGTTGTAGGCTGCAAAGAGACATAGGTAGGATGCAAAGCTGGGCTGCAAATTGGCAAATGGAGTTTAACGCTGATCAATGTGAGGTGATTCATTTTGGTAGGACTAATTTAAATGTTGATTACAGGTCAAATTTAGGGTTCTGAAGACTGTGGAGGAACAGAGTGATCTTGGGGTTCATATCCACAGATCTCTAAAGGTTGCCACTCAAGTGGATAGAGCTGTGAAGAAGGCCTATCGTGTGCTGGCTTTTATTAACAGGGGGTTGGAGTGTAACCCCGTGGGGTTATGCTGCAACTGTACAGGACCCTGGTGAGACTACATTTGGAATATTGTGTGCCGTTCTGGTCACCTCACTATAAGAAAGATGTGGAAGCGCTGGAAAGAGTGCAGAGGAGATTGACCAGGATGCTGCCTGGTTTGGAGGGTAGGAGGTTGAGGGAGCGAGGGCTGTTCTCTCTGGAGCGGAGGAGGCTGAGGGGAGACTTAATAGAGGTTTATAAAATGATGAAGGGGATAGATAGAGTGAACGTTCAAAGACTATTTCCTCGGGTGGATGGAGCGATTACAAGGGGGCATAACTATAGGGTTCGTGGTGGGAGATACAGGAAGGATATCAGAGGTAGGTTCTTTACGCAGAAAGTGGTTGGGGTGTGGAATGGACTGCCTGCAGTGATAGTGGAGTCAGACACTTTAGGAACATTTAAGCGGTTATTGGATAGGGACATGGAGCACACCAGGATGATAGGGAGTGGGATAGCTTGATCTTGGTTTCAGATAAAGCTCGGCACAACATCGTGGGCCGAAGGGCCTGTTCTTTGCTGTACTGTTCGATGTTCGATGAAAGAATTCCCCCTCTGGACCCTTTTGAATCTTTATTTTGAGGATTCTGTATTGTGCATCTGTTTTCACAGTGGAACACATAATGTCCATAGCAGGAATAGAGGATAACCAATGGACTTACTCATAAGAGCAAGGAGCTCTCAATATCTGGAGTGGAAGAATAAGTATAAGTCGAGGGATTTAAACCATATAACATCGCCAAAACTTAAAGCCGACTTTAGTGCTCTGAAATAGATAACTGCTGATATAGTAAATGTGCTGTTTTTATTAGTGTCACAAGTCGGCTGACATTAACCCTGCAATGTAGTTACTATGAAAATCCCCTTGTCCCCACACTCCAGCGCCTGTTTGGGTACACAGAGGGAGAATTTAACATGGCCAATGCACCTAACCAGCACGTCTTTCAGACTTTGGGAGAAAACGGGGGCACCCGGAGGAAACCCATGCAGACACGGAGAGAACATGCAGACTCCGCACAGACAGTGATCCAAGCCAGGAATCGAACCCGGGTCCCTGGCGCTGTGAGGCAGCAGTGCTAACCATTGTACCGCCGTGCTGCCCATTTCAGTTCACCGCTCAAAGAACAAAGAACAGTGCAGCACAGGAACAGGCCCTTCGGCCCTCCAAGCCTGCGCCGTTCATAATGCCTGCCGAAACTAAAACCGTATGCACTTACAGAATCCGTAACCTTCCATTCCCATTCGATTCATGTATTCATCTAGATGCCCCTTCAATGCCGCTATCGTACCTGCTCCCACCACCTCCTCGGGCAGCGCGTTCCAGCCATTCAACACCCTCTGTGTAAAAAACTTGCCTCACATATCTCCTCTGATCTTTTCCCCACGCACCTTAAACCTATGCTCCTCGTTCTTGACTTTTCTACCCTAGGAAAGAGCCTCTGTCTATGCCACTCTTGGACAAGGTGTGGAGACAATATTTACAAATCACTGCAGCCTGTAGGGAGATTGAACTCACATCATTGGCAGTATACTGAATCGCACTCTTGTCATGTAGGCAAGTGAGTTAACCGCCCTACACGATGGGGCCAGTTGATGTAATAGATTTGGATTAAAACAATCCCATAGCGCGCAGCACAAAGAGTGGAGGTGTCCGACTGTGGCTGAGGGTGACAGCCTGGATTGGATAGATAATTCGTCAGCAGGCAACGAACAGTGAGTCGGGATACTAAAGCACATTCAGGCTGGTTGGCTGTAACTTATGAAATATTGCAAAGATTTGCTTTGGGGATGTAGCCGTTTATGTTTTTTTTATTATTTGTTCGTGGTACATGGGCGTCGCTGGCTGGGCCAACATTTATTGCCCATCCCTAATTGCTCGAGGGCAGTTGAGAGTCCACCACATTGCTGCGGCTCTGGAGTCACATGTGAGCCAGACCGGGTACGCACAGCAGATTTCCTTCCCTGAAGGACATTAGTGAACCAGATGGGCTTTTCCGACAGTCGACAATGGTTTCATGGTCATCAGGAGATTCTTAATTCCAGATATTTTTAATTGCATTCAAATTCCATCATCTGTCGTGACGGGATTCGAACCCGGGTCCCTGGAACTTGAGCTGAGTTTCTGGATTAATAGTCTGGCGATAATACCACTGGGCCAATATATGTCAACAAAATAACTGAAGATGCTGGGAGTAAGCTACCAGATTTCCAATATGATTCTAAACTAATTGTGAATTTTAGCAATGAGGAGGATTCAAAGGGGCTGCACAGAGATATAGACAAAATAACAGAATGGGGAACAATTTGGCAGATGGAGGAATAAATTAATTTAATTTTGTGATTATTTCGTTTGATTTGATTTTATTCTTGTCACATATATTGGTATACAGTGAAAGGTATTGTTTCTTGCACGCTATACAGACAATGCATATTGCACAGTGGTGAGCAGCACAATGGCATGGTGGTTAGCACTGCTGCATCACAGCTCCAGAGAACTGGGTTTGATTCCCGGCTTGGGCCACTGTCTGTGTGGAGTTTTCACATTCTCCCTGTGTCTGCGTGGGTTTCCTCCGGGTCTGGTTTCCTCCCACAATCCAAAGGTGTGCGGGTTAGGTGCGTTGGCAATGATAAATTGCCCCTTAGTGTCCTGGGATATGTAGGTAAAAGGGATTAGCAGGGTAAATATTTGGGACTATGGGAATAGGACCCGGGTGGGATTGTTGTCAATGCAGACTCGATGGGCCGAATGGCCTCTTTCTTCACTGTAGGGTTTCTATGATTCCAGGGAAAGGAGAGGGTGCTGAATGTTACAGTCATATCTAGGGTGTAGAGAAAAGTTAATTTAATACGGGGTAGGTCCATTCAAAAGTCTGATGGCAGCAAGGAAGAGGCTGTTCTTGAGTTGGTTGGTATGTGACTTCAGACGGAGGTCACCTGATGGAAGAAGGTGGGAGGGAGAATGCCCGGCGTGTGTGGGGTCCTTGATTATACCGGCTGCTTTTCCGAGGCAGCGGGAAGTGTAGACAGAGTCAATGGATGGGAGGTGTGGATAGAGATGCGCAAAGAGACATATTTAGAATGTATATCTCTGTGAATGGAAAAGTACTGAAGGACTACAATCGATATGTCGATATATTACCCTGTGAATAGGGAGTCACTGACATTCTGTATCTCGAGTGTAGATGTTTCCCTGTAGGTTGAGAGGCTGTTAGGGTGCAGGGCACTAATCAAGTAATGTTGTCTTTGCTAAAAATGTTAGTTTAAAAGTTTATTTATTAGTGCCACAAGTAGGCTTACATTAACATTGCAATGAAGTTACTGTGACATCTTAGCGTTCAACTGAACTCAACCGTCCAACCTGCTTTGAGCTCAGCTCAAGTCATGGCATGGAATGTAAAGCTCTATAAACTCGATCCGCTTGAAGCAAATGCATAAACGGAACTGAACCACTTGATTCCATTCAACCCAAAATAATGCAACATTGAACAAGGCAAAACCATTATGTGGTCACCGGGATTTAATGGATGCTTTCAGAATGAGAAATGAGAAGGGAGCCTGACGGACAAAGCATCGTCATGAATAACTTTATTACCTTTTATTAACAGGGAGTTGGAGTTTAAGAGCCGTGGGGTTATGTTGCAAGTGCACAGGACCTTGGTGAGACCACATTTGGAATATTGTGTGCAGTTCTGGTCACCTCACTATAAGAAGGATGTGGAAGCGCTGGAAAGAGTGCAGAGGAGATTTACCAGGATGCTGCCTGGTTTAGAGGGTAGGTCTTATGAGGAAAGGTTGAGGGAGCGAGGGCTGTTCTCTCTGGAGCGGAGGAGGCTGAGGGGAGACTTAATAGAGGGTTATAAAATGATGAAGGGGATAGATAGAGTGAATGTTCAAAGACTATTTCCTCGGGTGGATGGAGCTATTACAAGGGGGCATAACTATAGGGTTCATGGTGGGAGATACAGGAAGGATATGGCATGCTTGCCTTTATAGGACGGGGCATAGAGTATAAAAGTTGGGGTCTGATGTTGCAGATGTATAGAACGTTGGTTCGGCCGCATTTGGAATACTGCGTCCAGTTCTGGTCGCCACACTACCAGAAGGACGTGGAGGCTTTGGAGAGAGTACAGAGGAGGTTTACCAGGATGTTGCCTGGTATGGAGGGGCTTGGTTATGAGGAGAGATTGGGGAAACTGGGGTTGTTCTCCTTGGAAAGACGGAGGATGAGGGGATAAAATAGAGGTGTATAAAATTATGAAAGGCATAGATAGGGTGAACGGTGGGAAGCTTTTCCCCGGGTCGGTGGTGACGTTCACGAGGGGTCATAGGTTCAAGGTGAAGGGGGGGATGTTTAACACAGATATCAGAAGGACATATTTCACACAGAGGGTCGTGGGGGCCTGGAATGTGTTGCCGGGCAAAGTGATGGAGGCGGACACACTGGGAACGTTTAAGACTTATCTAGACAGCTATATGAACGGAGTGGGAATGGAGGGATACAAAAGAGTGGTCTAGTTTGGACCAGGGAGCGGCGCGGGCTAATTGTTCCTTGTTTCTCGTTTCAAGGCTTCATTCTATGATCATCTTGCTGGTGCCAGTACAGAGCGAGACTGCGGATAGTTGGGAACCTGTCTCGGGGGCAGGGAATTCATATGGTGTTCGTGGAAGTGGAAATGACTAGGGTTGGGAAGCATTTTCCGATCAGGGCCATTGTGATCTCCTGGACTCGTTTCGATCGCCTCAGGGGGTCGGAGAGGAATTTCCCAGATTTTTTTTTCCCCATATTGGCCCTGGGGTTTTTCACTCTGGGTTTTCGCCTGTCCCTGGAGATCACATGGTCTGGAATGGGGGGGTGGGGGTGAGTTAATAGGTTGTAATGAACAAAGCATCGTAGCTGTGAGGGACAGCTCGGTGGATAGGATATTGGTATGTAGATAGGCTGGAAAATTGGGCGGGGATCCTGGATTCAGGATTCAATCCTGGACCAGGGAGCGGCGCGGGCTTGGAGGGCCGAAGGGCCTGTTCCTGTGCTGTATTGTTCTTTGTTCTTTGTTCTTTTATATCAGAGGTTGGTTCTTTCCGCAGAGCGTGGTTGGGGTGTGGAATGGACTGCCTGCAGTGATAGTGGAGTCAGACACTTTAGGAACATTTAAGCGGTTATTGGATAGGCACATGGAGCACACCAGGATGATAGGGAGTGGGATAGCTTGATCTTGGTTTCAGATAAAGCTCGGCACAACATCGTGGGCCGAAGGGCCTGCTCTGTGCTGTAATGTTCTATGTTCCATGTTCTAACTCCCGGGCTATGTTTTTTTTAGCTCCCATGTTTCACAGAATGGCGATGTTTAAAATGAGAAGGAATGTCTTTTTTTATTCCGCACAACATTATAAATAAGAGATTTTTCGGCCAGATTCCCCCTTTAAAACAGCAATGTCATGATGCTAATTTGCTGTCAACTCAATGATGTGATGCACAGTGTATTTTTTCAGGAATGAACCTTCTGTTTTCTGTTGAGGAACTAGTATACCTTACAATGAGGCTGCTTGAAATATTCAAAGCCTGAAATAAAATGCAGTTTCCACGACAGTTTAGCTAATTGTTCTTCAAAGACTTTTACAAAAATAAGTTTCAACAAATGCCGGAGGTCGAATGTCTCCTTAAGATTTTTAAAATGTTGATAGTTTACAATCGCACTCCGGTCTTCATTTCTCAGAAGGTGATGCTGCTCTAGTTGCTTCATGTCATATTCAGCTGCAATGAAGCTTGCAGGAAGGGAGTTGATGTCCTCTACAATGATATCTTCGGTGTTAAAATTATGCAACTACTGGATTGATGTTACATGAAGTGCTGAAGCAGTTTCTAAGCGCAAACAACAACCCCGTCCCGAAAGACCAGCCAGGAAAGAACGTGTTTGTCCGGGGAGGAAAACATAAGTAGTGTTTCAAATGCACTTCTGTGTTAAACATCAAATCACAGAATCCCTCGAGTGCAGAAGGAGGCTATTCGGCCCATCAGTTTGCATGTTCTGCCCGTGTCTGCTTGGGTTTCCTCTGGGTGCTCCGCTTTCCTCCCACAGTCTAGAGATGTGAAGATTAGATAGATTGGCAATTGTAAATTGCCCCTTCGTGTCAGAGGAATTAGCAGGGATATGTAGGGTGACGGTGATCGTGCTTGGGTGAGATTGTTGTCGGTACAGGCTCGATGGGCTGAATGGTCTCTTTCTGCATTGCCGGCCTTCTGTCATATTAAGTTGATCTTTCTCTAAACCCTAGCTATGACTGTAACACTACATTCTGCACCCTCTCCTTCCCTTCTCTATGTCCGGTATGCTTTGTATAGCGTGCAAAAAACAATACTTTTAAAATTAGAAGTTTATTAATCAGTTTCACATGGATTTCCATTAACACTGCAATGAAGTTATTGTGAAAATCCCCTCGGCGCCATACTCTGGTGCCTGTTCGGGTAAACTGAGGGAGGATTGAGCATGGCCAATGCACCTAACCACATGTCTTTCTGACTGGGATTCTTGGCTTGGGTCCACTGGGTTGCGAAACAGTGACCCAAGCTGGGAATTGAACCCAGGTCTCTGGAGCTGTGAGGCAGCAGTGCTCACCACTGTGCCCTTACGCGGCCCATGTCACATATGGAATTAATACGCTCATTAGTGCGTCCATTGGATGTGGTTTGTTTAGACTTTTAGAAGGGTATCGGCAAGGTCTCACATAGCAGTCTAAGATGTAAACTTAAAGCACATGGGATTGCAGATAATGTCTTCAGATGGATAGAAAGCTGGTTAAGCAGATAGAAAGCAAAGATTTGGCATAAATGGGTCTTTTGCTGATCGGCAGTCAGTGACTAGTGGGGTTCGGCAGGGATCTATGCACGGACCCCAACTGTTCACATTATATGCCCATGATTTCGAAGTGGGAACTGAATATATTATCACCAAATTTGCAGATGATGCAAAGTTGAGTGGGAGGGTGAACTGTGAGGAGAATGCAGAGATAATTCAGCGTGATTAGTAAGGGGAGGTCGTGCCTGACAAACCTGTTAGAGTTCTTTGAAGAGATAACAAATAGGTTAGACCAAGGAGAGCCAATGGATGTTATCTATCTTGACTTCCAAAAGGCCTTTGACAAGGTGCCTCACGGGAGACTGCTGAGTAAAATAAGGGCCCATGGTATTCGAGGCAAGGTACTAACATGGATTGACGATTGGCTGTCAGACAGAAGGCAGAGAGTTGGGATAAAAGGTTCTTTCTCAGAATGGCAACCGGTGACAAGTGGTGTCCCGCAGGGTTCAGTGTTGGGGCCACAGCTGTTCTCTTTATATATTAACGATCTAGATGACGGGACTGAGGGCATTCTGGCCAAGTTTGCCGATGATACAAAGATAGGTGGAGGGGCAGGTAGTATTGAGGAGGTGGGGAGGCTGCAGAAAGATTTAGACAGTTTAGGAGAGTGGTCCAAGAAGTGGCTGATGAAATTCAACGTGGGCAAGTGCGAGGTCTTGCACTTTGGAAAAAAGAATAGAGGCATGGACTATTTTCTAAACGGTGACAAAATTCATAATGCTAAAGTGCAAAGGGACTTGGGAGTCCGAGTCCAGGATTCTCTAAAGGTAAACTTGCAGGTTGAGTCCGTAATTAAGAAAGCAAATGTAATGTTGTCATTTATCTCAAGAGGCTTGGAATACAAAAGCAGGGATGTACTTCTGAGGCTTTATAAAGCACTGGTTAGGCCCCATTTGGAGTACTGTGAGCAATTTTGGGCCCAACACCTCAGGAAGGACATACTGGCACTGGAGCGGGTCCAGCAGAGATTCACACGGATGATCCCGGGAATGGTAGGCCTGACATACGATGAACGTCTGAGGATCGTGGGATTGTATTCATTGGAGTTTAGGAGGGTGAGGGGAGATCTAATAGAAACTTACAAGATAATGAACGGCTTAGATAGGATGGACGTAGGGAAGTTGTTTCCATTAGCAGGGGAGACTAGGACGCGGGGGCACAGCCTTTGAATAAAAGGGAGTCACTTTAGAACAGAGATGAGGAGAAATTTCTTCAGCCAGAGACTGGTAGGTCTGTGGAATTCATTGCCACAGAGGGCTGTGGAGGCCGAGACGTTGAGCGTCTTCAAGACAGAAATTGATAAATTCTTGATTTCTCGAAGAATTAAGGGCTATGGGGAGAGAGCGGGTAAATGGAGTTGAAATCAACCATGATTGAATGGTGGAGTGGACTCGATGGGCCAAATGGCCTTACTTCCGCTCCTATGTCTTATGGTCTTATGATTTCTATAGGCTTCAGAGTATGGGTATCTGCATGGAAGATGCAATATAATGTGGATAAATGTGAGGTTATCCAAATGACAGCAAATGTAGGAAGGCAGATTATTATTTGAATGGGTGTAAATTGAGAGAGATAGATACTTAGCGAGACCTTGGCATCCTCGTGCATCAGTTGCTGAAAGTAAGCGCGCAGGTACAGCAGGCAGTAAATAAAATAAATGGCATGTTGGCCTTCATAACGAGAGGATTTGAGTATAGAGATTGGGATGTTTTGATGCAATTGTATAGGGCATGGGTGAGGCCACACCTGGAGTATTGTGTGCAGTTTTGGTATCCTTATCTGAGGAAGGATGCCCTTCCTATAGAGGGAGTGCAGTGAAGGTTTACCAGGCTGATCCCTGGGATGGCAGACCTGTCATATGAAGAGAGCTAAATTTGTTAGGATTATATTCAATGGAGTTTAGAGAAGTATGACGGGATCTCATAGAAACCTGTAAAATTCTAATAGGATTAGACAGGGGAGGTTCAGAAATAATTTTCTCGATGGTGGGAGAGTCCAGAACCAGGGGACATTGTTTGAGGATAAGGATAAACCTTTTGGAACTGAGGTGAGGAGAAATGTCTTCACCCAGAGGATGCTGAATGTGTGGAACTCATTACTACAGAACGTAGTTGAGGCCAAAACATTGTGTGCTTTCAAGAATAAATTAGATAAAGCTCTAGGGGCTAAAGAGATCATGGGATATGGGCGGAAGTGGGTGATCAGGATATTTAATTCGATGATCAGCCATGATCAAAAAGAATGACAGAGCAGGTTCGAAGGGCCGAGTGGCCGACACCTGCTTCTAGTCTCTATGTTTCTATTAACTCTTCAACACACTTTCCACTTTACCATTTCTATCCCTGACCACGAAACACGAAACATTCTCAACGCGATCAGGTCACGCGTACATGCTACTAAATAGCTGTTGGACTGAGTTAGCCAGAAACTCAATATATTCTTTCTCCAGGCAACGTGTCAAGTGATCCACTTACGGGCAAATTATCCATTTGGCCTCAGTCATAATCGTTATACACGCATTTCCCCTGAGTGCCTGTACAGCCCTTGGGACATTCACTTGAGGAGAGACAGCCTGTAAAGGGATCACACAATACCAGTTAGAATTAGAAAGGCAGAAATGTGTAGATTTCACAGCTTTCACCTGTAAGCTTCTTAACAACATGTCACTGACAATTATTTTAATTAGTTCAGTGAGAGTTGTTTCATGGACAGATTAGTCGAGTTATGGTTTTACCTTTGTTACCCATGGGTGGTCTCTGACAGTGCATCCTCAAGAGACTACAGAAACCAAGGTATTTAACTATCATCGATCGCTCCCAGTCTTAATCCAAGTAAACCCAGTCTATCGCTGTGTGAAGTCACTTCAAACTTTATTATAGAAAGGATATTATTAAACTAGAAAGAGTGCAGAAAAAAATTACTGGGATGCGACCGGGACTTGATGGTTTGAGTTACAAGGAGAGGCTCGATAGACTAGGACTTTTTTCCCTGGAGCGTCGGGTGCTTCGGGGTGATCTTAAGAGATCTATAAAATAATGAGATGCTAGATAGTCCACATCTTTTCCCGAAGGTAGGGGAGTCCAAAAGTAGAGGACACAGCTTTAAGGTGAGAGGGGAGAGATGCAAAAAGGCCCAGAGGGACAATTTTTTCACACAGAGGGCGGTGAATGTCTCGAAGAAGCTGCCAGAGGCAGTAGCAGAGGCGGATACAATTTTGTCTTTTAAGAAGCATTTGGACAGTTACATGGGTAAGATGGGTATAGAGGGATATGGGCCAAATGCAGGTAATTGGGAGTAGCGAAGCAGTTAAAAAAGGTGGCATGGACCAGTTGGGCTGAAGGGCCTGTTTCCATGCTGTAAACCTCTATGACATGGGGGACAACGGTCAGACTCCGCACAGACAGTAACCCAAGCCGGGAAGCGAACCCTGGTCTCTGGCGCTGTGAGGGAGCAGCACTAACCACTGTGTCACATAGTCTCAGACTATCTGATCTTATTATTGTTGGGTAAACAAATATAGAGAGAGAGAATGAATGATATGAATTAAAAGAGTTTCCATAGCTGGAATCGTGGTCTGTGTGGATGAGCAATCCAAATTAAGATGATTTGCAGAGATACAATTTAAAATTCACATTTTTATATGACTGCATCATATAACCACGATTTTGCAAATTATGGGTCTGTGTGAATTATGGAAAAAGCTATTCGATTTCCCATTCATCTGGTTTTCTTGTCGAATTACCTTTCTTTTTACTTCGTTACCTTTTAGATCAAAACTAAATCTCAGATCCTGGCAACAAGAAGGTCATTTATTCTTGTTTTCTTTTTAATATTAATGTCCCAAACGGATAAGTAGCAACCGTTTGGTAAATAAGACAACTGCAAATGACTGGCTGGGACTGAAAGGGCTTCACAAAATTGATGTGAGCTTAATTTTCAGTTTATTTTGATTTGGTTTGATTTATTATTGTCACATTTATTAACATAAAATGAAAAGTATTGTTTCTTGCGCGCTATACAGACAAAACATAGAGAAGGAAAGGAGAGAGTGCAGAATGTAGTGTCACAGTCATAGCTGGGGTGCAGAGAAAGATCAACTAAATGCGAGGTAAGTCAATTCAAAAGTCTGACGGCAGCAGAGAAGAAGCTGTTCTTCAGTCGATTGGTACGTGACCACAGATTTTTGTATCTTTTTCCCGAAGAAAGAAGGTAGAAGGGAGAATGTCCGGGATACGTGGGGTCCTTAATAATGCTGGATGCGTTGCCGAGACAGCGGGAAGTATAGAAAGAGTCAATGGATGGGAGGCTGCTTTGCGTGATGGATTGGGCTACATTCAAAAACTTTTGTAGTTCCTTACAGTCTTGGGCAGAGCAGGAGACATATACCAAGCTGTGACCCAACCATAAAGAATGCATCTGTAAAAGTTATTGAGATTCGTTGCTGACATGCCAAATTTCCTCAGTCTTCTGAGAAAGTAAGAGGCGTTGGTGGGCTTTCTTAACTATAGTGTCGGCATGTGGGGATCAGGACAGGTTGTTGGTGTTCTGGACAACTAAAAACTTGAAGTTCTCGACCCTTTCTACTTCTTCCCCATTGATGTCGACAGGGGCATGTTCTCCTTTACCCTTCCTGAAGTCCATGACAATCTCCTTCATTTTGCTGGCATTGAGGGAGGGATTACTGTGGCTGTATCAGTTCACCAGATTCCCAATCTCATTCCTGTACTCTGTCTCGTCATTGTTTGAGATAAGTTTATTTATTAGTGTCACATGTCGGCTTACATTAGCACAGCAATGACGTTGTGAAAATCCCATTGTCGCCCCACTCCGGCACCTGTTCGAGTACAAAGAACAAAGAACAGTAACAGCACAGGAAACAGGCCCTTCGGCCCTCCAAGCCTGTGCCGCTCCTTGGTCCAACTCGACCATTCGTTTGTATCCCTCCATTCACACGCTGCTCATGTGACTATCCAGGAAAGTCTTAAATGATGCCAGTGTGTCTGCCTCCACCACTCTACTTGACAGCGCATTCCAGGCCCCCACCACTCCCTGTGAAAAAAACGTCCCTCTGATATCTGAGTTATACCTCGCCACTCTCACCTTGAGCCCGTGACCCCTCGTGATCGTCACCTCCGACCTGGGAAAAAGCTTCCCACTGTTCACCCTATCTATACCCTTCATAATTTTGTACACCTCTATTAGGTCTCCCCTCATTCTCCATCTTTCCAGGGAGAACAATCCCAGTTTACCAAATCTCCCCTCATAGCTAAGACCATCCATACCAGGCAACATCCTGGCAAACCTTCTCTGCACTTTCTCTAAAGTCTCCACATCCTTCTGGTAGTGCGGCTACCAGAACTGGATGCAGTAGTCCAAATGTGGCCTAACCAGCGTTGTGTCCAACTGCAACATCAGACTCCAGCTTTTATACTCTATATCCCATCCTATCAAGGAAAGCATACCATATTCCTTCTTCACCACCTTTTCCATCTCTACTACCACCTTCAAGGATTTGTTGACTTGCACACCGAGGTCCCTCTGTCCTGCTTTACTCTTGATGGCTCTGCCATTTATTGTATACGTCCCCCCTACATTTGTTCTTCCATTGAGGGACAATTTTGCATGGCCAATGCATCTAACCAGCACGTCGGTCGGACTGTGGGAGGAAACCAGAGCACCCGGAGGAAACCCTTGGAGATACAGACATGGGGACAACGCGGCACGGTGGCACAGTGGTTAGCAGTTCCGTCTCACAGCGCCAGGGACCCGTGTTCAATTCTAGCCTTGGGTCACTCTCTGTGCGGAGTCTGCATGTTCTCCCCCTGTCTGTATGGGTTTCCTCCGGGTGTTCCGCTTTCCTCTCACACGCCAAAGATGTCTGGGTTACGTGGATTGGCCACACTAAATTACCCCTGAGTGTCAGGAGGACGAGCAGAATAGATATGTGGGGTTGTGGAGATAGGGTCTGTGTGGGATTGTGGTCGGTGCAGATGTGATGGGCTGCATGGCCTCCTTCTGTTGTATAGGGATTCTATGACTATTCTGTGTCAACATGCAGATTGAGCACAGATATTGACCCAAGCCAGGAATCAAACCCAGGTCCCTGGCGCTGTGATGCAGCAGTGCTAACCACTCTGGGATAGCAGCATTTGATGCACAGTTTGTGATAAATCTTTTAGAATGTGATTTATTGTTTACTGCATCAGACAGGTTCTGATTACATTGCAAGGTCTCAAGCGCCAATGAATGACTGGGCCATATGGTGACACAATGGTTAGCACTACTGCCTCACAGCGCAGGAACTCGGGTTCAATTCCCAACTTGGGTCACTGTATGTGTGATGTCTGCACGTTCTCCCCGTGTCTGCGTGGGTTTCCTCGGGGTGCCCCAGCTTCCTCCCACACTCCAAAGATGTGCGGGTTAGGTGGATTGGCCATGCCTAAATTCCCCCTCAGTGCCAGGGGGCACTAGCAAGGGTAAATAGGGATTACCGGCATGGGAGCTGGATGCGTTCGTGGTCAGTGCAGGCGTGAAGGGCCGAATAGACACCTTCTGCACTGCAATCGGCACGTCTTTCATACTGTGGGAGGAAATCGGAGCACCCGGACAAAACACACGCTGATATGGGGGAGAACATGCAAACTCCACACAGTGACCCAAGCCGGGAATCGAACCTGGGTCCCTGGCGCTGTGAGGGAGCAGTGCTGACCACTGTGCTGCCCCAATGAAGTCCCCAGTGATTTTGCACACTATGTTTCAAGTATTCTCAAGCTTGAAACAAACTTAGTGAATTATTTTCGCGCTTAATAAATCACCTCACGGATTTATTGGAGGAGATGATTGGCAAAAAGTTCAATGAAGTTTGTTATCCTTACTGACATATCCTGATACAGAACAAACAGATTTATGTTAAAGTTTCCAGGAAATGATGTTGAAACGAACAATATTTGTGCATTGAGAGGAGTTCAGGTCTTCACATTTAAATATTAACTTTGGTCTTAAAAGAAAACATGTACCCGGATCATTGCAACGCAGATAAGATGCTCTGTCAGAGAGTCGGTGCAGACTCGATGGGCCGTAGGGCCTCTTTCTGCTCTTCCGTGGGTTCGATGGTTCACGGGAATGCTGTGATCTTGGAATTCAGCATGGATAATGCACTCTTTATGATACATCTCTTAGATTGTGACTCGCTTTTGTGAAGTGAATATCTGCTGGTCACATTGTAATCTTTTCACACTCAAGTTCCAGTCAATTAGTGGAAACTGAGTAGTTTACAGGGATTATGATGCCGTTTATATTTCTTCACTGTCTGTCTGAATGTTGTATGATCAATATTGTACAATCAGTATTGTGTAATCAATATTGTGTAATCAATATTGTGCAATCAATATTGTGCAATCAATACTGTACAATCAGTATTGTGTAATTTATATTGTGTAATCAATATTCTGAATATTCCGGGGTACAATTGTTTTAGGCGAGACAGAGGAGGGACCAAAATAGGTGGGGGAGTAGCAGTATTAGTTAGAGAGCATATTACAGCGGTGCAGAGGGAGGACAATTCAGAGGGGTCGTGTAACGAGTCACTGTGGGTGGAGCTCAGAAACAGGAAGGGAGCTGTCACTATGTTGGGGGTATACTACAGGCCCCCCAACAGCCCAAGGGAAGTGGAAGAACGGATATGTCAGGAGATAATGGATAGGTGCAGGAAAAATAGGGTTGTTGTAGTGGGAGACTTCAATTTCCCTGGTATAGACTGGAAATCGTTGAGAGCTGGGACTCTGAATGGGGAGGAATTTGTAAAATGTGTACAGGAAGGTTCTTTGGAACAATATGTAGTTAGCCTGACGAGAGAGGGGGCTATACTGGACCGAGTACTGGGGAATGAGCCCGGTCAGGTCTTCAAAGTTTCGGTAGGGGAACATGTGGCAAATAGTCACCACAATTCTGTTAGCATTAGGATAGTGATGGAAAATGATGAGTGGTGTCCCAAGGGTAAGGTGTTGGATTGGGGGAAGGCTAACTTAAGTGGAATTAGGCAGAAATTGGCCGCTGTTGATTGGGAGAGGCTGTTTGAGGGTAAATCCACATCTGGCATGAGGGAGTCTTTTAAGGAAGATTTGTTAGGGATAGGCATGTGCCTGTAAAAAAGAAGGATAGGAAGGGTAGGATTCGAGAACCAGGGATCACCAGGGAAATTGAGGGATTGGTGAAAAAGAAAAGAGAGGCGTACATTAGGTCCAGGCAGCTAAAAACGGAGGGAGCTCTGGAGGAATACAAAGAAAGTAGGAAAGAACTCAAACGAGGAATTAGAAGGGCAAAAAGGGGTCTCGAAATGTCCGTGGCAGACAGGATTAAGGAGAATCCCAAGGCATTTTATTTATACGTTAGGAACAATAGGGTTGTCAGGGAAAAAATCGGACCTCTCAGGGACAAAAGTGGGGAATTATGCTTCGAGCCCAAAGAAGTAGGGGAGATCCTAAATGAATACTTTGCGTCGGTATTCGCAAAGGAGAGGGATGCGTTGACTGGGAGTGTCTCGGAGAGGAGTGTTGATCCGTTAGAGAAAATCTCCATTACAAGGGAGGAATACAAAGTCTGACAAATCCCCTGATGGAATCTATCCAAGGCTGCTCAGGGAGGCGAGAGATGAAATCGCTGGGCCTCTGACGCAAATCTTTGTCTCGTCACTGGACACAGGTGAGGTCCCAGAGGATTGGAGGATAGCTAATGTGGTCCCGTTATTTAAAAAGGGTAGGAAGGATAACCCGGGAAATTATAGGTCGGTGAGCTTGACGTCCGTGGTAGGGAAGTTGTTGGAGAGCATTCTTAGAGATAGGATGTATGCGCATTTCGAAAGGAATAAACTCCTCAACGATAATCAACATGGTTTTGTGAGAGGGAGGTCATGCCTCACTAACCTGGTGAAGGTTTTTGAAGAAGTGACGAGAATGGTTAACGAGGGAAGGGCCGTGGACGTCGTCTATTTGGGCTTTAGTAAAGGATTTGACAAAGTCCCTCATGGTAGGTTGGTGCAAAAGGTTGGATCTCATAGGATAAAGGGGAAGGTGGCTGGATGGGTGGAGAACTGGCTTGGTCACAGAAGACAGAGGTTGGTAGTGGAAGGGTCTTTTTCTGGCTGGATGCCTGTGACGAGTGGTGTTCCGCAGGGCTATGTATTGGGACCTGTGCTATTTGTGATTCATATAAACCATCTGGAAGAAGGTGTAATTCGGTTGATCAGTAAGTTTGCGGACGTCAGGAAAATGGCTGGACTTCCAGATAGTGAGGAACATTGTCAGAGGCTACAGAAGGATATAGATAGCCTGGAAATCTGGGCAAAGAAATGGTAGATGGAGTTCAATCCAGATGAATGCAACGTGATGCATTTTGGTAGAACTAATGTAGGGAGGAGCTATACGATAAATGGCAGAACAAAAAAGGGTGTTGATACGCAGACGGACCTGGGTGTGCAAGTCCACAGATCCTTGAAGGTGACGTCACAGGTGGAGAACGTAGTGAATAAGGCATATTGTATGCTTGCCTTCATAGGACGGGGCATAGATTATAAAAGTTGGGGTCTGATGTTGCGGTTGTATAGAACGTTGGTTCGGCCGCATTTGGAATACTGTGCCCATTTCTGTTCGCCACACTACCAGAAGGACGTGGAGGCTTTAGAGAGGAGGTTTACCAGGATGTTGCCTGGTATGGAAGGGCTTAGTTATGAGGAGAAATTGGGTAAACTGGGGTTGTTCTCACTGGAAAGACGGAGGATGAGTGGTGACCTACTCGAGGTGTATAAAATTATGAAAGTCATAGTTAGGGTGAACGGTGGGAAGCTTTTTCCCAGGCCGGTGGTGACGTTCACGAGGAGTCAAAGGTTCAAGGTGAGGGGGGGAAGTTTTAACACGGATATCAGAAGGACGTATTTTGCACAGAGGGTGGTGGGAGCCTGGAATGCGCTGCCGGGCAAGGTGGTGGAGGCGGACACACTGGGAACGATTAAGACTTATCTGGTGAGCCACATGAACGGAGTGGGAATGGAGGGATACAAAATAATGGTCAAGTTTGGACCAGGGTGTGGCGCAGACTTGGAGGGCCGAAGGGCCTGTTCCTGTGCTGTTTTGTTCTTTGTTCTTTGTAATATTGTGTAATCAATGTTGTGTAATCATTCCTGTGTAATCAATGTTGTGTAATGATTATTGTGTAATCAATACTGTGTAATCAGTACTGTGTAATCAATGTTGTGTAATCAATGTTGTGTAATCGATGTTGTGTAATCAATATTGTGATCAGTATTGTGTAATCAATATTGTGTAATCAGTGTTGTGTAATCAATATTGTGTAATCAGTATTGTGTAATCAATATTGTGTAATCAATATTGTGTAATCAGTGTTGTGTAATCAATATTGTGTAATCAGTATTGTGTAATTCTTATTGCGTAATCAAAATTGTGAATTGAAGGTATTTGACACAGATTATTTTAACGTGCGTCACAGAACACAGTATTTTAATTTAACAGCAAAAATCCTTTTCTGACTGTCGATTCTGGGCAGTGTTTCGAGAATCGCCATTTTGGTATGAAACAAGGGACCTTCTGTTTCCACTGTCTGTTTACTTTGGGAGGTATAACTTTATCAAAAACAGAAAATACTGGAAAATCTCAGCAGGTCTGACAACATCTGTGAATCATAGAATCCCTATAGTGCAGAAGAAGGCCATTTGGCCCATCGAGCCGACATCGACAACAATCCCAACCAGGCCCTATCCCCGTAACCCCACATATTTACCCTGCTAGTCCCCCTGACACTAAGTGGCGATTTATCATGGT
The DNA here is from genome assembly GCF_964213995.1 of Mustelus asterias. Classification (NCBI taxonomy): domain Eukaryota; kingdom Metazoa; phylum Chordata; class Chondrichthyes; order Carcharhiniformes; family Triakidae; genus Mustelus; species Mustelus asterias. The sequence goes on from NW_027590127.1 coordinate 935,832, forward strand.
CGATCCACCGAACCTGCAGATCTTTGGACTGCGGGAGGAAACCGGAGAAACCGGAGGAAACCCACACAGACACGGAGGGAATGTGCAATCTCCACACAGACAGAAGAGAGAATAGAGACAACGCTTTGAGTCTGACGAAGGGTCATCCAGAGTTGAAACATTTGCTCTATTCTCTCCCCACAGATGCTGTCGGACCTGCTGAGTTTTCCCAGCATTTCCTGTTTTAATTTCAGATTCCAGCATCCGCGGTATTTTGCTTTTATCTTACTCTTCATCAAAGATGGCACCGTTTACAGATTAAAGTTTATTTATTGGTCACAAGTCGGCTTATATTAACTCTGTAATTAAGTTAATTTTGTTGAAAAGTCACTTATTGCAAACGAGGTGCCAGATGCAGCAGTGGAGGCGGGTACAATTTTGCCTTTCAAAAAGCATTTAGACAGTTACATGGGTAAGATGGGCTGCACAGTGGCACAGTGGTTAGCACTGCTGCCTCACAGCGGCAGCGACCCGGGTTCAATTCCAGCATCAGGTCTCTGTCTGTGTGGAGTCTGCGCATTCTCCCCGTGTCTACGTGGGTTTCCTCCGGGTGCTCCAGTTCCCTTCCATAGGCCAAAGGTGAGCAGGGTAGGTTGATTGGCCATAGTAAATTGCCCCTTAGTGTCAGGTGGACGAGCATGATAAATGGGTGGGGTTACAGGGATTGAGTCTGGGTGGGATTGTGATTGGTGCAGACACGATGGGCCAAATGGCCTCCTTCTGCACATTAGGGATTCTATGATTTCTATGGGTATAAAGGGATATGGGCCAAATGCGGGCAATTGGGACGAGCTTATTGGTGAAAACTGGGATGTGTGGACAAGTTGGGCCAAAGGGCCTGTTTCCATGCTGTAAATCTCTATGAATCGACTGTGAAAATCCCCAAGTCGCCACACTCCGGCATCTGTTCGCATATACTTAGGGAGAATTTAGCACGGCCAATGCACCTGACCAGCATGTCTTTGGACACTAAGGGGCAATTTAGCATGGCCAATGCACCTGACCAGCATATCTTTGGACACTAAGGGGCAATTTCGCACGGCCAATCCCCCGAACCTGTACACCTTTGTACACTCACGTTCCGATTTTACCATTTTGATTCCAAGCGCTGAATCTGGAAGCAAATCAGATCTGACTTGGAAATCTGTTCTCTGGGGCCCCATACGCACTTACCCTGGAAAACAAATTGTGAGTCTGAATCACTCTGTGGGCGGGGCTTCTCGCTATCGAAACGCTGCAACTCCGATTGGAGCTCTGAACTGCACGTGCGCAGTGAGAAATACATCTGAAATACGCGCCCCTGTCACATCGCTCCCGGGCAGCAAAAAGCGGATAAAGTGACCTGGGAGCGAAAAGTGGGAGTGATGGCCCCCACAGACATCGCCCCACTCCACAACATTACTATCCCCCTTTACACCCACCTCCCCCACTACCCAGACCGATCGCGACCCCTTGTCCCCCCCCGCACCGATCACCCGCAGAATGGCAACGGCAACCCTCCCACCGCTGCCCCCTTCACCAGAGAATTATCTGGCCTCCCTCCTCCTGCCCCCCTCCACCAGAAAGCGGCCTGCCCCCCTCCCATCCCCTCCGCCCCCGCAACCACAGAACGATCGGGTCCGCCTCCCTCCCACCCCCACCCCCCCTCACTCACCAGAGAATGATCTGATTCAACTCCCTCCCCCCCCCCCCACCCCGCCCCGCTCACCAGAGAATGATCTGATCCACATCCCCGCCCCCCCCTCACCAGAGAATGATCTGATCCACCTCCGGCCTCCCGCACCCCGACCCCTCTCTCCACCTACCACTGATCTGAGTCAGAGAGCCGCCAGAAGCTCTGATCTGACCTCCTCAGAGCTGGACTGCCCGAAACAGACCTTTGCCGAGCACATCTGTTCCGCGCCGAATCTGGACGGGCGAACGCGATGGTAAGGGGGGAAATGCAGGTAAGATTGGGCATCCAGCTCATTAAGTCAATTTAAATGCATCACCCATTTCGGGCGCGGTTCGGATCGCGGCCATTTTCGGGCATTGGTAAAGTGGACATCTGCACGGATTGCACTAATCGCCTCACACCTGACTTTACCAAGTTTTCGCACCCGTTAAGGCAATTTAACATGGCCAATCAATCGATCCTTCATATCTTTGGACACTAAGGGGCAAGTTAGCATGGTTAATCCACCTATCCTTCTCATCGTTGGACACTAAGGGGCAATTCAACATGGCCAATCCACACAACCTGCACATCTTTGGACACTACACAACCTGCGGTTCTGAGGCTTTATCCCGCTGGCAAATCAGACCATGAGGCCCTTAGCTCGTTGGAGCTTTCTTACAACCACAGGGCTCACTCAGTCACTTCAGAGGACAGGTGAGTCAACCACATTGGTGTGGGGCTGGAGTCACGGAGAGCTGAGCCTGGGTAAGGACCTCTCCCGAAGTACATCAGTGAACTGGTCAGATTTTTACAACAATCCATCAACTCCACCGCTATTTTCACTGACTTATTTCCAGGTTTTACAAAATGAATTCAAATGTTTAAAGACCCGTTCTCTGGCCCAGCTCAACACGAAGGCGCCCTAAAATCCTCTTATTCTGCTTACTCTGTACCCCCAACATCAATAAATCTTGATATTCAGAAATAGATTGATAGTTCGTGGGATGTCACAGCGCCAGGGACCCGGGTTCGATTCCTGGCCTCGGGTCACTGTCTGTGTTGAGTTTGCACTTTCTCCCCGTGTCTGCGTGGGTTTCCTCCGGGTGCTCCGGTTTTCTCCCACAGTTCAAAGATATGCAGGTTCGGTGGATTGGCCAGGCTAAATTGCCCCTTAGTGTCAGGGAGACTAGCTAGGGTAAATGCATAGGGTTACAGGGACAGGGCCTGGATGGGATTGTGACCGGTGCAGACTCGATGGGCTGAATGGCCTCCTTCTGCACTAGAATTCTATGATTCATCGTGGCATGAGTGCTAAATTTAGCATGACCCATTCACCTAACCTGCAAATCTTTGGACAGTAAGGGCCAATTAGCATGGCCAATCCACCTAACCCTCACATCTGTGGTCACTGAGGGGCAATGTAGAATGGCCAGTCCACCTATCCAGTACATCTGTGGATACTAAGGGGTAATGTAGAATGGCCAATCCACCAATCCTGTACATCTGTGGACACTAAGGACACTTTCGCATTGCCAATCCACCAAACTGCACGTTTTTCAGACTGTGGGAGGAAACCAGAGCAGCCGGAGAAAACCCATGCAGACATGTGGAGAACATGCAGACTCTGCACAGACAGTGACCCAAGCCGGGAATCGAACCTGTGTCCCTGGTGCTGTGAGGCAGCATAGCTAATCCAATTAGCCAGGCAGCAGGTTATGTTAGTCTTGGCATTCTACAATGTGATCGGATTAATTGAACTGTCATGATTTTTTCACTATCTGTTTAAATTTCCAAGGATTATCACATTAAAAGCATCTAAGGGAAATGTCTGAGTGAATAACCCATCGCCCCCATGACTGTTTTGGAGGAGTTGAACAACAGGAACTGAACTGAAGGATGTTTTTCTTACCATAAAAGTCAGATCCATAACCTGATGTGAAGAAGACAGATTTATGTAAAATCTTGGATAAAATTATTTCAAAATCAACATGTTTAAAGATATTTATGCCTTAGGAACAAAGAAAAGTGCTGCAGAGGAACAGGCTCTTCGATGTTCATTCTCCCATGTATCTCTTGGAATGGGAATGTTTTTGCTGTGTAAACAAGTGCTGATTGTATCGGGAGATTTAACACTCAAGCATCAGTGAATACGTATAAAGGTTATTTATTTGAGGCACAAGTAGGCTTACATCAACACTGCAGTGAAGTTACTGTGAAAATCCCCCAGTTGCTACACTCCGGCGCCTGTTTGGTTAACACTGAGGGAGTATTTAGCATGGCCAATGTACCTAACCAGCACTTCTATGGGACTTTGGAAAGAAATCGGAGCGCCCGGAGAAAACTCATGCAGACACGGGGAGAACGTGCAGACTCCACACAGACAGTGAGGCAAGCCGGGAATCGAACCCAGGTCTCTGTCGCTGTGAGGCAGCAGTGCTAACCACTGTGCCACTGTAGAAGGAGTGGTATAAAGCAGCCTATCAGGAATCCCAGTGGAGAACAATGTAGGGCATCTTACGGGAAAGGGGCAGCAGATTTAAAACAGACATGGGGAGAAATTACTTCTCTCAATGGGTGGTGAATCTATGGAATTCATTAACTCGGAGTGCGCTGGATGCTGGGACATGGTAAATTTGAGGAGACAGAGTTTTAATTAGTAACAGGTTGAAGCATGGGCTGGAGGGCGGTGTGGGCGGGGGGGGGGGGAGTTGTCTGGTAATGGGAAGGGGTTGCTGGGTATTATCGTACTTGTTGCGCCCCTGATAGTTAAGGGTTTACCCGGCGATTTCCCAGAAGGCCTATTCTACTGTAGAATTGTGCTGTGCCTGCTACCATCTGACAAACTGATTTCAATCACTGACATCAGATCATAGTTACAATGAAAACATTAGGAGGGGGAAACAAACTCTTGTAACTTTGGAGTTTATTTTAAAGGCGCAGACGGTGCCCGTATGGGATAGCCCCACACACATTACCAGCACCCCTCCCGTCCCCCTCGGTATTCCATGTTCATCCAGCAGAAGGGACCCTTCAGTTTGGGGCAATAAAATGAAACAAAACTTACTCCAACTTGTAAATCAGACAAAACGTTTCAATAATGAAACGTCATTACTCCAACACTACAGGCCTCACCCTGGACCATTCCAAGCTTCCACAAACCCCAGCAGCTTCTCCCTAATACTGAGCCAGCTGGTCAGCTGACCACCACATCATTTTCTCATTGGTTACATAGTTTACTGGGTCAGCTGACCCTAACAGCTTGTTCCCATTGGTCACTGCAACAGATCCAATGTGGTTCTGTTGGTTGTTACATTGGTTCCATTCTAACATTCCACTCAAACCCGCCTCTCTCACCACCTGATCCCCACCAACCCAACCAGTCTGAACCCATCACTTCCGGGCCACTCCATGACCTCAGCAACACTCAGAGAATCATACAATCACACGGCGCAGAAGTGGCCCTTCGGCCCATCGAGTCTGCACCGATGCATGAAATGCCTTGAACTGCCCACCTAATCCCGCTTGCCAGCACCTGGTCCGTAGCCCTGGATGTTATGCTGTGCCAAGTGCTCATCCAGGCACGTTTTAGAGGATGTGAGGCAACCCACCTCCACCACCCTCCCAGGCAGCGCATTCCAGACCGTCACCACCCCCTGGGTAATAGGGTTTTTCCTCACATTCCCCCCTAAACCTCCTGCCCCTCACCTTGAACCTATGTCCCTCGTAACTGACCCTTCAACTAAGGGAAACAGCTGCTCAAAGAACAAAGAACAATACAGCACAGGAACAGGCCCTTCGGCCCTCCAAGCCCACGCCACTCCCTGGTCCAAACTAGACAATTATTTTGTATTCCTCCATTCCGACTCCGTTCATATGGCTGTCTCGAAAAGTCTTAAACATTCCCAGTGTGTCCGCCTCCACCACCTTGCCTGGCAGCGCATTCCAGGCCCCACCACCCTCTGTGTAGAATACATCCTTCTGATATCCGTGTTAAACCTCCCCCTCCCCTCACCTTGAACCTATGACCCCTCGTGAACGTCACTACCGACCTGGGAAAAAGCTTCCCACCGTTCACCCTATCTATGCCTTTCATAATTTTATACACCTCTATTAGGTCACCCCTCATCCTCCGTCTTTCCAGTGAGAACAACCCCAGATAATCCCTGCTCTTTATCCAGTCTGTCCATGTCCCTCATAATCTTGAACACCTTGATCAGGTTGCCTCTCAGTCTTCTCTGCTCCAACGAAAACTGCCCAAGCCTATCCAACCTCTCTTCATAAAACCTTGAGATAGAGGAACAGATTTCGGCCATTCGGCCCATCGAGTCTGCTCCGCCATTCAATCATGGCTGATATGATTCTCATCCCCATTCTCCTGCCTTCTCCCCATAACCCTTGATTCCTTCATTGATCAAAAATCTATCTGTCTCTGTCTTAAAGACACTCAATGTCCTGGCCTCCACTGCCCTCTGTGGCAACGAATTCCACAGATTCACCACTCTCTGGCTGAATAAATTCCTCCTCATCTCTGTTTTAAAGGATCGTCCCTTTAGCCTGAGGTTGTGCCCTCTGGTTCTAGTTTTCCCTACGAGTGGAAACATCCTCTCCACGTCCACTCTATCCAGGCCTCGCAGTATCCTGTAAGTTTCAATAAGATTCCCCCTCATCCTTCTAAACTCCAACGAGTACAGACCCAGAGTCTTCAACCGTTCCTCATACGACAAGCTCTTCATTCCAGGGCTCATTCTTGTAAACTTCCTCTGGATCCTTTCCTCGGCCAGCACATCCTTCCTCAGACACTGGGCCCAATACCACTCACAATACTCCAAATAGAGCCTTATACAGCCTCAGAAGTCCATCCCTGCTCTTGTATTCCAGCCCTCTCGACATGCATGCTAACATTGCATTTGTCTTCCTGACTGCTAACTGAACATGTAAGAAAAACTTGGACGGGTTCATGGATGAGAGGGTGTGGAGGGATATGGTCCAATTGCAGGTCAGTGGGACTAGGCAAAAAATGGTTCGGCACAGACAAGAAGGGCCAAAAGGACTGGTACTGAGCTGTAATTTTCAATGGTTCTATGAACCTACACGTTAACCTTAAGAGAATCTTGAACAAGGACTCCCTCGTCCCTTTGTGCTCATGATTGCCTAAGCATTTCCCCAATTAGAAAATAGTCTATGCCTCCATTTCTCCTTCCAATGTTTATAATCTCACAAATGTTCCACGTTATATTCCATCTGCCACTTCTTTGCCCACTTTCCTAGCCTATCCAAGTCCTTGTGCAGTCCCCCTACTTCCTCAATACTATCTCTCCCTCAGCATATCTTTCCATCATCTGCAAACTTGGCAACAGTGGCTTCATTTCGTTCATCCAAATCGTTAATGTGTATTGTGAAAAGTTGTGGTCCCAGCACCGACCCCTGAGGCACACCACTAGACAACGGCTGCCATCCTGAAAAAGACCCGTTTATCCCCACTCTCTGCCTTCTGCCAGTCAACCAATCCTCTATCCATGTCAGGTTTTTACCCTTAACACCACGGGCATTTAACTTATTTAAAAGTATCCGATGTGGCACCTTGTCAAAGGCCTTTTGGAAATCCAAATAAATCAGGTCCACTGGTTCTCCTTTATCTAACTTCCTTGTTACCTCCTCACAGAACTCTAACAGATTTGTCAGACATGAGCTCCCCTTGACAAAGCCGTGCTGACTCAGTCCTACTGTATGATGCACTCCCAAGTACTCTGCGATCTCATCTTTAATAATGGACTCTAAACTCTTGCCAATGAACGAAGACAGTCTAACCGGCCTATAATTTCCCAACTGCTGCCTCCCTCCCTTCTTAAACAGCGGTGTTACATCAGCTAATTTCCAGTCCTCTGGTACCCTCCCTGCCTCCAGTGATTCTTTTGATTTTATGCTGTCCTTTACTTTCCTCGTCAGCGATGGAAGCTTCGTCCTCTCTTTAGCAGGTTTCCTCCTCCTTGGGATGAATTTCTGTTGTGCCTCCCGAATAATCCCCCCCGCAAAAAAAACTCCTGTAATTGCCGTTCCACTGTCTCCCCTGCTCGGCTCCCTTTCCAATCAACTCTGGCGAGCTCCTCCCTCACGTCTTTGCAGTTACCTTTATTTAATTGTCATATTCTTGCATCTGACTGCAGTTTCTCCCTCTCAAACTGCAGGGAAAATTCTATCATATTGTGGTCACTGCTCTCTCAGGGTCACTTCACCTTAAGTTCCCTAATCAAATCTGCCTCATTACACATCACCAACTCCAGAATTCCCAGTTCCCCAGTAGGCTCTGTCACAAGCTGCTCGAAAAAAGCATCTCCTAGACATTCCACAAAATCCTTTTCTTGGGACCCACTACCTTCCGGATTTTCCCAGGCCACCTGCAGATTGAAGTTCCCAATAATTATTGTAATATTGCCTTTTTATGTGCCTATTCTATCTCCAGATTTATTTTCTGCCCCTCATCCTGACTACTGCTTGGACGCCTGTCCATTACTCCCATCCGGGTCTTTTTACGATTGTTTCTCCTCAACTCTACCCACAGAGTTTCTCTCCCTTTTCATCCTGTATCGCTTCTTGCTTTTGATTTAACGCCATTCCTTACGAATACAACTCCGCCTCCTTTGCCCGTCTGCCTGTCCTTCCAATAAGACACCTATCCTTGGATATTTAGATGCCAGCCCTGATCCCCTTGCAGCCACGTCTCTGTGATGCCCACAACATCGTACCGGCCAATTTCAATGTGCGCAACAAGCTGACTGTCTGTTCCAGTGTCCCTTTCACACTCTCCTCAAGGTGCTGACTGTCAGTTCCGGTGTCCCAGTGTCCCCTCTCAAACTTTCCTCCGTGCTGCCGTTCTGTCCCTGTTTCCCAGTGTCCCCCGCTCACACTCTCCTCAAGGTGCTGACTGTCTGTCCCGGTGACCCCCTCTCACACTCTCCTCAAGGTGCTGCTGACTCTGTTTCGGTGTCCCCGTGTCCCCCTCTCACGCTCTCCTCAAGGTGCTCCTGGCCCTGTTCAGGTGTCCCGGTGTCTTTCTCCCACACACACCTCAACTCACACTTGCCTCCTTACAACCTCACAACAGAAAATGCTGAGAAAGATTGATGTGAAGCTTCTTGATCAGGTTCTTCTGTACATAACACTGAGAGATAGTTCTATCGGAAACCTCAGATTGTCCCGTTCATAACACTGAGAGCTTGTTCTATCTGAAGCCTCAGATTGAACTGTACGTAACACAGAGATAGTTCAATCTGAAGCCAAAGATTGTACTGTGCATAGCACTGAGAGAAAGTTCTTCTGAAGCCTCAGATTGTACTGCACATAACACAGAGATAGTTCTATTTGAAGCCTCTGATTGCACTATACGTAACACAGAGAGATAGTTCTATCTGAAGCCTGAGATTGTATTGTACATAACACTGAGAGATAGTTCTATCTGAAGCCTCAGATTGTACTGTACGTAACACAGAGATAGTTCTATCTGAAGCCTCAGATTGTACTGTACATAACACTGATAGATAGTTCTATCTGATGACTCGAGCTAAGACTGTACTGTACGTAATGCTGAGAGATTGATCCGTGTGAAGTCCTATACTAAGATTGTTCTGTCCATGAGCTGTACATAAGATCTTCTACAACCTGGATTAAGCAGACTATATCAACCCTGATTGACGTTAACTTCATCTAAAACCACGACCATGATACCCATCAGACAGTAAGATATAAGAGCAGAATGAGGCCATTCGGCCCGTCGAGCCGGCTCCACCATTCAATTCTGGCTCATAAGTTTCTCAAACCCATTTTTTTGCTTTCTCCCCGTAACCCTTGATCGCTGTACCAGTCAAGAACATATTTCTCTCTTTATTAAATACATTCAATGATCTGGCCTCAACAGCCTTGTGTGGCAATGAATTCCACAGATTCACCACCCTCTGGCTGAAGAAATTCCTCCTCGTCTCAGTTCTGAAGTAAGAAGTCTCACAACAGCAGGTTAAAGTCCCACAGGTTTATTTGGAATCCCGAGCTGTCGGAACGTTGCTCCTTCATCAGGTGAGTAGGAAACTGGTGTTGTGAGACTTCTTACTGCGCACACCCCAGTCCAGCACCGCCATCTCCACATCACATTTCTAAAGGACCATCCCTTTTCTCTGAGTCTGTGCCCTCTGGTCCAAGTCTCCCCTATTCATGGAAACATCTTCCCCAAGTGCACTCGATCCAGGCCTTTCATTATTCTGGAAGTTTCAATGTTATCCCCTTCCTTATACGTCCAAACTTCATCGAGTATGGACCCCCAGTCCTCAGACGCTCCTCATGCGTCAAGTCTTTCATTCCCCGGATCATTCTTGTGAACTTGCTCTGGACCCTCTCCAAGGCAATAACATCCTTTCTTAGATACAGGGACCAAAATTGCTCACAATATTGTGAATGCGGTCAGACTAGTGTCTTATAAATCCTCAGCAGTACACCCCTGCTTTTCTATTCTCGTCGTCCCAACAGAGTGATCTCTGCTATATCGAATTAATATTGACCCTACATTATTTCCAACTTTCCAGACCTCCCTGACCCTCAACACCCCATCAAGACTGTAACTGTTCTACTTTGGGTATAAAAAGTGTTGGATTGAAGGGGGTCAAGTGAAGCTGTTTGTTTAGTGACTGGAATTGATATGGGTCTCCATGGATCCGATTAGTGTGCCTGGAGGGATCCCCCTCTTCTATTAATAAGAGATTCCGTTCAATGTGTTGTCCCATTGAGTCAGCGGCAGCGGCAACTCCGACACCAACAGAGATCAGCGGCTGTGGAGAGAGTGGGAGGGAGAGGAGAGATCAGAATCTGGGAGCAATGGATTGGAGTCTTCCAATAATGGATCAGAACAGAGCCATGGAGGTTTACAGCATGGAAACAGGCCATTCGGCCCAACTTGTCAATGCCACCTTTTTTTTAAACTCGTAAACTAACCCCAATTGCCCGCATTTGGCCCATATCCTTCTATACCCATGTAACTATCTAAATGCTTTTTAAAAGACAAAATTGGACCCGCCTCTACTACTACATCTGGCAGCTCGTTCCAGGCACTCACCCCACTCTGTTTGAAAAACATTGCCCCTCTGGACACTTTTGTATCGCTCCCGTCTCACCGTAAACCTGTGCCCTCTAGAATCTGAGAACGATGAACCGGAATGATCCAACAATGGATCTGAATCTGGGAACAATGGATTGGAATCTTCCAACAATGGATCAGAATCTGGGAACAATGGATTGGAATGTTTCAACAATGGATCAGAATCCGGGAACAATGAACTGGAATGCTCCAACAATGGATCAGAATCTGGGAACAATGAACCGGAATGTTCCAACGAAGGACAGGAGTTTATTCTATTGGATTTCTGAGTTTATTGATGATTATTTTTGGATGACATCAGCTGCTCGGATTCAATATCTACTGTACGCGATTCAATGCTTTTACTATCCCCTCCTCGCGATTGTTGGTGTTCCGGGTAAGTCTCTGGCTTCAATTGTACCGGCCCGACCGCCACGGGAATCGGAGCAGGCGAGGGGCGGAGAATGGGAAGGTCTGTTGAATACGGGTGGGATTTTGTAGCTTGGGCAAGAGTGAGGCGGGAAAGTTCTGTCCCCTATGTCCAGTTCCTAATTCTAGAAAGGCTTTTTAACTGTATTGATTTTCTTGTCATTGACTGTACTGGGTTTGCTGCTCTTGTTGAGTCTCTGTATCCAGTTATTAATTCTTTCAGCCACTGACAATTGTCTCAGCGTCTATGGGCTGGGATGTCTTCTGAGTGTTGTGACTTTCCATAGACATGTGACCTCAAACACTATTCCTTCGTGCGTAAAAGATTGAGATAGAATCGTTTTCACCCTCTGCATACAACACCGGTTCACCCACCCAATCACCAGGCCGCATAATCAATTTTATTGGACATATCTGCACAGCAGGATCTCACAGAGAGAAAGCATATTTCAATAAATTTGAAATTTATTGATCAGTGTCACAAGTATGCGAACATTAACATTGCAATGAAGTTACTATAAAAATCCCTGAGTCACCACACTCCAGCGCCTGTTCAAGTACACTGAGGGAGAATTTAGCACGGCCAATGCACTCAACCAGCACAACTTTCAGATAGTGGGAGGAAACTGAAGCACCCGGAGGCAACCCACGCAGACATAGGGAGAACATGCAGAATCTGCACAGACAGTGGCCAAGCCTGCAATTGAACCAGGACCTCTGGTGCTTTGAGGCAACAATGCTATCCCCTGTGCCACCACAAGCTCTCCGAGAGCAACAGGAACACAAACACACATACACACCCAAAACGCACATACATTAATACACACATTTGTTGATAGAAGCAATCAGATTTAGACACTTACTCCCACTCACACACAAATGCAAGAAGCAAAATTGCTGCAACACTCCAGAATAAAGCACACTGAGGAACACTCGTCAGGTACTCTGTTGCTCACACACAAACACGCACACACACACATGAATCCTGGTCCAGAAAATATAGACACACGCAACACACACACGGTAGGGGGGCATGATAACAGCTACTCCCTGTCCATTGATGGTGGGTGATCAGGTAAAACCGCGTGACAGCCTGGAACTCAGGTCTACGTCCCATTTCTCACCTCTTGCAACCATCACCGGCAATGGATAAACAGCGGATGCAGTCTCCTGCCCATTTCCGGCAAGAGGCTGAACAAATTATTTCAATTTATTTTAAAACAAATTTAAATAAAATTAGCGAGCCTGGGATGGAATTGTGCGCCACACTTGCCTTTGCAGCCTCACCGGGAGAGGTTGGGTCCGGTGAGGAAAATAGCTGGCCACATGAATGAGGACGAGTCATGATGACCTCGCCGGGAGAACTGAAGGCCATTGAGGACACCGGGCAAGGTCGAGGGAAAAGGTAGGTGTCCCTTGGGCAATGCCCACCGGGCAATACCAGGGAGTGGGGCATGAGGTGGCGGGGTCTACAGGGGCGGAGCCTGAAGGTAGCGGGGCCGACTCTGATCATGGTTGCTGGGTGGGAGAGGGTTCCATTACCAATCTGCCCGCTGTCTGTGGGGTGGAGTGGTCCCCGCTGCTACTCTGCACGTGATTGGTGTTGTTAGGGAGGGGGGCATCACTGCCTCTCTGCATTCACAGTGGGGGTAGGGAGGGGGCATCACTGCCTCTCTGCATGCACAGTGGGGCAGGGAGGGGGGGGTCTCGCTGCCTCTTTGCATTCATATTGGGGGTGGGGAGGGGGCATCACTTCCTCTCTGCATGGACAGTGGGGTAGGGAGGGGGTCTCGCTGCCTCTCTGCATGCACAGTGGGGTAGGGAGGGGGTCTCCCTGCCTCTCTGCATGCACAGTGAGGTAGGGAGGGGTTTCGCTGCGGCTATGCGTGCTCAGTGGAGTAGGGAGGGGGTTCTCGCTGCCTCACTGCATGCACAGTGGTGTAGGCAGTGGGTCTCACTGCCTCTCTGCATGCACAGTGGTGTAGGGAGGGATCTCGCTACCTCTCTGCATGCACAGCGGGGTAGGGAGGGGGGTCCCGCTGCCTCTCTGCATGCACGGTGGGGTAGGGAGGGGGTTTCGCTGCCTCTCTGCATGCACAGTGGGGTAGGGAGGGGGGTCCCGAAACCTCCCTGCATGCACAGTGGGGTAGGGAGGGGGTCTGGCTGCTTCTCTGCATGCACAGTGGGGTAGGGAGGGGTTCCCGCTGCATCTCTGCATGCACAGTGGGGTAGGAAGGGGGGTTTCGCTACCTCTCTGCATGGACAGTGGGTTAGTGAGACGTGCCCTGCAGACACTCTGCATGCAATTGGAGTGGGGGAATGGGGGGTGATTGGTCCAGGTGTTGGGGAGGGGGCTGGGTCTATATCTGGTCGGGGGCTGCTCTGAAAGAGCTGAGGACCCCCGGACTACCTGGGGGCAGCTGCTGTGTTGAAGCGAGCTGCAGCAGCAGAGAGCTGACAGGCGTCTCTCTCAGACCAGGCAGCTCACTGCTGGCTGCAATTGCGCATTTGCAACCACAGAGGTTTGGGAGGTGGTCGGTATTCCAGCTAGCGCTGTGAGAGCTGCAAGTGATGGGGCCACTGCTGAGGGTGGCCTAACAGCCATCGAGTTTTAACAGCACAAAATGATGCCCTTCGACCATTATGTCTGAACTGGTCATCAAACACCTATCCAATCGAATCCCATTTTCCAGCACTCGATCCACAGCCTTGTCATAGAGTTTACAGAATGGAAACAGGCCCTTCGGCCCATCTTGTGCATGCCGCCTTTTCTTTGTAAACCCCTAAACTAATCCCAATTGCCCACATTTGGCCCATATCCCTCTATACCCATCGTACCCATGAAACTGCCTAAACGATTCTTTAAAAAAAAATTGTACCCGCCTCTACTACTGCCTCTGGCAGCTCGTTCCAGACACTCACCACCCTCTGTGCGAAAAAATTGCCCCTCTGGACCCTTTTGTCTCTTTCCCCTCTCACCTTAAACCTATGCCCTCTAGTTTTAGACGCCCTACCTTTGGGAAAAGATATTGACTATCTAGCTGATCTGTGTCCCTCATTATTTTATAGACCTCTCTAAGATCAGCCCTCAGCCTCCTACGCTCCAGGGGAAAAAGTCCCAGTCTCTTCAGCCTCTCCTGATAACGCAATCCACCAAGTCCCAGTAGCATCCGAGTAAATCTTTTCTGCACTCTTCCTAGTTTAATAGTTATATGCTCTGGCGTTTGAGTTGCTGATCTAAATGCCTCTTGTGGTTGTTCCCGCTTCGACCATCCTTTCAGGCCATGAGCTGCAGATCGCAGCACCATGTGGATGGAAACACTTTCCCTCCAATCAACACAAAAATCTGCCCTTTACCTTAAATCCACGCCCCTCTGGTTATTGACAACTCTACTTAAGGGAAAAGGTTTCTTCCGATCTATGTGCCACATAATTTTGTTCATATCACTCAATTCCCCTCCCCACCGCCCCCACCTGAAAGCATTCCCCACCACCACCCACTACACCCGCTCCACCTCCAGCCATCTCTGCTCTAAGGTAAAACACCCAGCCTAACCAGCCGCTCCTCATAGCTGAAACTCTCCAGCCCAGGCAGCATCCTGGTGAATCTCCTCTCCACCCTCTCCATCCTCTCCACCGTCTCACATCCTTCCTGTAGTGTGATGACCAGAGCTGTACACAGTTCTCTTGCTCTGGTCGAACCAGCGTTTTATACACTTCCATCATCACCTCCCAGCTCTTATATTTTATGCTGCGGCTGCTAAATGCAAGTATCCTACATGTCGTCTTAACCACCTCACCTACCTGTCTTGCTGCTTTTAGTGATCCACATATATGCACCCCAAATTCATTCTGGTCCTCTGCACTTCCTCAGTCTCGACCGGACATGGTGCATTTCCTTGCCCGGAGAGTCGTCCCAAATGCATGGCCTCACATTCGTCAGGTGTAAATTACATTTGCCCATTTGACCAGCCTTTTAGTTTCCTCAGCACGGTGGCACAGTGGTTAGCACTGCTGCCCCACAGCGCCAGGGACGTGTGTTCGATTTCTGGCTTGGACCACATCTGTGTGGAGTTTGCACATTCTCCCCGTGTCTGCATGGGTTTCCTCTGGATGCTCCAGTTTCCGCCCACAGTCCAATGACTTGTGGGTTAGGCGGATTGGCCAGGATATACTGGACTTAGTGTCAGGGAGAATTGCTTGGGTAAATGCATGGGGTTCAGGGGATATCGCCTGGGTGGGATTGTGCTCAGTGCAGACTCGATGGGCTGAATGGCCTCCTTCTGCACTGTAGGATTCTATTATTCCTGTAATCTAAGGCTTTCCTCCTCAATATTTAACACACCACCAATTTTTGTATCATCTGCAAACTGACTGATCACACCTCACACATTCATTTCTAGACCATCAATGTACACTACAAACAGCAAGGGACCAAACATCGATCCCTGTGGAACCCCACTGAACACAGGCTTGCAGTCACAAAAACAACTTTCGACCATCAGCCTCTGCCACTCAGCCATTTTGAATATAATTTACCAAATTGACGTGGTTCCAATCGGAATCACTTCCTTGTTCAGTCTTCCATATTTGTCAAAAGCTTTTCTGAAGAACACGTAGACTACATCGACTGCACTTCCCTCATCTCCTCATCCAGTCACCTCCTCAATATATTCCAGCGAATTGTTAGACATGATCTCCCCCTGTCAAAGGAATGCTGACTATTGTTCATAAATCCTTACCTCTCGAAGTGGAGATTAATTCTGTCCTTCAAATTGTTTTCCAATCATTTCCCTACCACAGATATGGCGATGATGGTGTCCTGGCCGTGATCTTGGATATCTCCAGGGCACCTTGCAGGATGGCAGTATGGCACAGTGGTTAGCAGTGCTTCCTCACAGCATCAGGAATCCCATTTCAATTCCTGGGATTCCATCAGCACCAGTGAAGCTTTTTTTTTTACTTTATTCCATTCTCACATCTCGCCTGTTGGGATTTCTCCTATTACAATAACGTGTGGTGTTCCTCTGGAAAGAATCCACTGTGAGCAAGTCTAGTTTCTCGCAGCACCCCTATGTCCACATTCAGCCTTGTAAATTCAGTCTCGATCACAGCCGTCCCGTGTACATCATCAACCTGCATACGTTCATTGGTAAGGCCAGGGTACATCGTGCTGATGTTTCAGCTTGAAATGCGAAAGACTGATTTGATTTGAATTGATGTGATTTATTATTTTCACATTTAATAAATATGTGATCCAAGCCGGGAATCGAACTCAGGTTCCTGTGAGACAGCAGTGCTAACCATTGTGCCACCATGCTGCCGACTCAGGAACAGCTTCTTCTCTGCTGCCATCTAACGTTTTAATGGACCCACATCGCATTCAGATGATCTTATTCTACACCCTAGCTCTGAGTCCAACATTACATTCTGCACTCTCTCCTTCTCTATGTTCAGGGTCACAGTGTTACAGAGTTCAGTGTTGGGCCAGGGAGATGGTGTCTGTGGACATGTTGGGGAGGAAGGTGAACTGTAGTGTATCCAGGCAATCTGGGAGGCCGGAATTGATTCTTGTCATGACTAACCTTTTGATGCATTTCATAACATTGGACATATAGTGAAAAGTGTTGTTGCCTGAGTGCCAGACTGACAAAGCATACTGTACATAGAGAAGGAGAGAGGGCAGAATGTCATGTTGCAGTCGTAGCTAGGATGGAGTAAAATATCCTCTTAATGCAATGTGGGTCCATTCAAACGTCTGGTGGCAGCAGACAAGCTGTTCCTGAGTCGGCAGCATGGTCATAGAATCATAGAATCATAGAAACCCTACAGTGCAGAAGGAGGCCATTCGGCCCATCGAGTCTGCACCGACCACAATCCCACCTAGGCCCTACCCCCACATATTTACCCGCTAATCCCTCTAACTACGCATCTCAGAGACAATTTTTAACCTGGCCAATCAACCTAACCCGCACATCTTTGGACTGTGGGAGGAAACCGGAGCACCCGGAGGAAACCCACGCAGACACGAGGAGAATGTGCAAACTCCACACAGACAGTGAGCCGAGCCGGGAATCGAACCCGGGACCCTGGAGCTGTGAAGCAGCAGTGCTAACCACTGTGCTACCGTGCCGCCGTGGTCGCGCAATGGTTAGCGCTGCTGTCTCACAGGAACCTGAGTTCGATTCTTGGCTTGGATCACTGTCTGTGTGGAATTTGCACATTCTACCCCTGTCTGCATGGGTTTGTTCCGGATGCTGCGGTTTTCACCCAAAGTCCAAAATGTGCAGGTTTGGTTGATTGGCCATGTTACCTGCCCATTAGCGTCCTGGGATATGTATGTTTGGGGGATTAGCAGGGTACATATGTGGGACTTTGGGGATAGGGTCTGGGTGGGATTGTTGTCGGTGTCGACTCGATGAGTCAAATGGCCCCCTTCTGCACTGTAGTGATTCTATGATTCTATGAGTCGGTTGGTCATGTCATCACACGTTATTTATCTTTTTCTTTCTCTGATGGAACAAGTGGGAAGAGTTGATGTCCGTGGTGCGCTGTTCCTGAATTATGCTGGTTGCTTTTGTGCGGCAACGGGAAGTTTAGACAGAGTTAATGTGTGGGAGGTTGGTTTGAGTGATGGACTGGTCTGCATTCACCAAGCTTTGAAGTTTCTCGCAGTCTTGGACAGAGCAGGAGCCATACCAAGCTAGAATGTTACGGTGCATCTGTAAAAGTTGGAGAGAGTCGCAGCTGACATGCCAAATATCTGTAAACGTCTGAGGAAAGAGAGACGTTCGGAGACTTTTGTAATTATAGGGACGTCATGGAGGAGCCAGGAAAGGTTTTTCGTGATGTTGACCCTAAAACGTGAAGCTCTCGACTATTTCAACTTCATCCCATTGATGGAGATCGGGGCATGTACTCCACTAGGCTTCCAAAAGTCGATTTGCTTTGTTGACATTGAGGAAGGGATTATTGTTGTCCCCCTACTTCACCAGATTCTCTATCTCTTCCTCCGCCCCACTACAGGTGTCATCAGCAAACTTGGAAATCGAGTTGGAGGGGAATTTGGCCACACAGTCACCAGTGTATCAGGAGTAGAGTAAGGGGCTGAGGACGCAGCCTTACGGGGCACCGCTGTTCAGGATGATTGTGAAGGAGATGTTGTTAACTGTCCTTAATTGTGCTGTCTATGTATTAGTAAGTACAGGATCCAATTGCAGAGGAAGGAGCCAAGCCCAGGGCCACGGAGTTTGGACATGAGTTTCGTAGGACTAATGGTGTTGCAGGCTGAGTTGTAGTTAATAAACACGAGTTTGTGTTCCAGGGTTCACTGTCAGTCCAGGGAGATGGCATTGTGGACCTGTTGTGGTTGTCGGTGAACTGTCGTGGATCCAGGCAATCTGGGAAGCCGGAACTGATTCATGCCATGACGAGCCTTTTGATGCATTTCATAATATTGAATATCAGAGTCACCGGACGATAGGCATTAAGGCAGCCTGCTTGGCTTTTCCTTCGGTCCTGGCCTTTGTTTGAGTTTTACCTAGTGCATAGATTGGCAACCATCCTGCCGAGAGAGGACTCATGCAGCTGCACTGGTCCAGTAGACCAACGTGGGACAGCAGTAATCGCACTGAGTATTATGGACGATAGTGATTCGCTGAACCCTGAAGCTTTCTCCCACTCTTGAAAGCAAACACTGGAAGTTGTGTTCTGTGCCAATCGAGTGTGAGATTACTATTTTTTCCTGTGTTGTGCTAACAGTGGCCACAATGCTGTGATCTCCTCTCCAGGCTACAGTTCTGTGTAAATATAATAGAGATTCTGTGCTGTCAAGGAATCAGGATCTCCCTCTGCCAATTGTTAGTATTGTCCAGAGGAAAGGGTCAAACCAGCCCTCTTTGGTACCAGCTCTGTTGCAGGGGTTGTCAGTAAACTGTCTGAGAGACGACAGATTACCATCTCCAGGACTCCAGTCTGGATTTTCTGTCAGGGTTTAGTCCCTCATCCTTGTAGCTGAGTGAGGGTCAATGTTGTGGACTCTCCGGAAAGCTCTCTCCCAAATGTATACCACTGTGTTGCTACCATGGAGCAGCACGGTGGCACAGTGGTTAGCACTGCTGACTTATAGCGTCAGGGACCTCGGTTCAATTCCAGGCTTGGTCACTGTCTGTGTTGAGTTTGGACCTTCTCCCCGTGTCTGTGTGGGTTTCCTCCGGATGCTCCACTTTCCTCTCACACTGCTAAAGACGTGCTGGACTTTTAAAAACAGATTTCAGTGATTTTATGTGTGCACATTCTTTTTTATTTCAACCCATCCTCAGTCCAAATGGTAATCCTGTCTAATTTTATTCTTTATTTCCCTTCCTCACAGTGAACATAATCACAATAGTGACACTGACGAGCAGTAACTGTGGTCTGTCCAAATGTGTGACTCGTTACCTGGTGGCCATGTCAGCGGGGGATCTGCTGGTCGTTATCCTCGACCTGATATTCAGACACATTCCGATTCTTTACTGGGAACAGTTTGATTTTCTGCTGTCGCTCCCCGTGTGTTCCATCCACGCCGTCCTGCTTTATGCAGCCACTGACTGTTCTGTCTGGTTCACCGTCACTTTCACCTTTGATCGATTTGTGGCCATTTGCTGCCCCAAGCTGAAGAGTAAATATTGCAGTGAGAAATCGGCGGCTGTGGTCCTGGGAACAGTGACGGTGCTGAGCTGTTTAAAGAACATTTTCTGGTATTTTATGTTATTAAATAGATATTCGCTGTGGAACGAACCCTGGTTTTGTGATTTCACAGTGGATGTGATGGAATCTCCGGTCTGGGTAACAATCGAGTTCCTCCACAACATTCTAACCCCGACTGTCCCGTTTGTCCTGATTCTGCTGCTCAACGTTTTCACCGTCAGACACATTTTCGTGAGCAGCAGAGCCCGCAGGAGACTCCGGACTCACAGCAGTGGGGAGAATCCCAGAGACCCTGAGATGGAGAGTCGCAGGAAATCCATCATTTTACTGTTTGTTATCTCAGCCAATTTCATCCTCTTATGGTCGACATTAATGGTTTATTCAATATGGCGTCGGATGTATGATTTGGGCTACCGGTCGGTATGGTTAGATTGCTATGTTATGGAATTTGGTTTCATGCTGCAACCCACAAGTTGCTGTACAAACACTGCCATTTATGCTGTGACACAGACGCACTTCAGGCAACAGCTAATAAATCTGCTGAAATATCAATTTACTTCAATTCCTCAACTCATTAGACCCTGACAGGAAACTACAACTACAAGACCCCTGACTCTTTCTATTGGACTTTCAAATATAAATAACGAACAGCCTCACAGAGACAGAGAGAGTGTCAGATAAAGAGAGAGAGAGGGCAGTGAGAGCAACACTGGGAGTGATAGAGAGACGGAGGTTGACAGAGAGAGGGAAGGGTACAAATACACGTAGCGTGACACAGTTTGAAAGAGTTTCTACCAGACACAGGGAGAGAAACAGAGAGAAAGAGAGAGAGAGAGAAAGGACAGACACAGATAGGGATTCTCACAGAACAAGAAAAACAGGGATAGGGATTGGGGGAAATGGGGAGGGAGATAGACAGGGAATGAGAAAGGGAGACAGAGGGAGACAGATGGGTGGATGCAATGAGAGAAGGAAACTAAGACGGAAAGGGAGACAGAAAGGGAGGCAGAGCGAAACAGAGACAGAGACAGAGAGCGGCAGCAAATTTGAAACAGTGAGACTGAAGGAGTACAATGGACACAGCAAGAGCAAAAGACAGAGCGAGGTAGAGAAAGAGAAAGACAGAGAAATAAGAAATGGGGGACAGAGACGGAGAGGGAGAAGGACAGTGAGACTGAAAGGGAGGAGGAGACAAAGAGGAAGAGTGTCGAGAGAAGGTGAATGAGGGAGATGCAGAGAGACAGTAAGAGACACAGAGAAACAGGCAGAGAGAGAGAGAGAGAGAGAGAGATACAGAAAGGGATGCACAGAAAGACAGAAAGAGACAGAGAGAGAGACATACTTAATGACTTTAACGATAACCTTCAGGTAGAGTTATTGGAATATGAGCTCCCTGCTTGAGACAGTTAATGCTGTCCAATCCGGGAGCCCTGCAGACGTATATAATATGGTGTGTCTAGGTTACCGGAAGTCAGGGTGTGGACACTCTGGGTGTGGATGTGATGGACTGGCGGTTTTATCACTAGACTATTAATATGGAAACTCAGCTGAAGTTCTGTGCACCCGGGTTCGAATCCCGTCACAGCAGATGGTGGAATTTGAATAAATATATCTGGAATTCAGAATCAGCTGGCGACCATAAAAGCATTGTCGATTTTCGGAAAAACACATCTGGTTCACCAATGTTCCAGGGAAGGAAATCTGTCGTCCTTATGTGGTCAGGACTAAATGTGACTCAAAGTGGTTGACACTTAATTGCCCTCTGAACATGGGCAACTAGGGCTGGGCAATAAATGCTGGCCGGCCAGCGACACCCAAGTCCCAAGAGTGAATACAAATACTTTGTACTGGGAAATTTTAAACAAACGGTAAACTGTTTCTCACAGCTGGATAAATACCCAATCCCTCGGATTGAGGACTTAACCTCAAACCTGGCAGGAGGATTTTTCTTACCAATTATGAACTTATTCACGTGCACTTATACTGACAGCGAGATGAGGTTTCCCAGCGATATTCAACAATTCATACTCAGAGGAAGTTTAACATTTATAAAGTGTCAAATGTAGGTTTACATTAACACTGCAATGAAGTTACTGTGAAAATCACTTCGTCCATGTACTCTGGTGCCTGTCCGGGTACACTGAGGGAGAATTGAGCATGGCCAATGCACCGAACCGCACGTCTGACAGACTGTGGGAGGATACCGGAGAAACCAGAGGAAACCCACAGAGATACGGTGAGAATGTGCAGACTCCGCACAGTGACCCAAGCTAGGAATTGAACCCAGGTCTTTAGCGTTATGAGGCAGCAGTGCTAACAACTGTGACACCTCGTCTAAAGTGTCGAATGTAGGCTTACATTAACACTGCAATGAAGTTAATGTGAAAATCGCCTAGTCGCCACACACTGGTGCCTGTCCGGGTCCATTGAGGTAGAATTGAGCATGGCCAACGCACCTAACCAGCACGTCTTTCAGACTGCGGGAGGAAACAGGAGAAACCGCATGAAACCCATGCAGATACAGTGAGAATGTGCAGACTCCGCACAGACATTGACCCAAGCCTGTAATTGAACCTAGGTCTCTGGCGTTATGAGGCAACAGCGCGAACCACTTTGACACCACGTCTACGGTGATAGTTTGGGCAAAGTAGTTCCAGAAGTACCTGCTTGGCGGTGCAGCCCAGAACATCGGCCCATATCCAACTGTGGGCTTTATTACTGTCCGCCTACCATTATCCAGGAGGCTGAGTCACTGACATTGATGCCTTGAGTTGGCTACGAATAACAGACACTTGTCGTACCCACAATGGAAGAGATGGTAATCATGAACTTTTTCAAAACTCTCCCAGTGGCTGCCAAT
Source organism: Mustelus asterias (assembly GCF_964213995.1). NCBI lineage: Eukaryota > Metazoa > Chordata > Chondrichthyes > Carcharhiniformes > Triakidae > Mustelus > Mustelus asterias. The sequence goes on from NW_027590127.1 coordinate 958,623, forward strand.
AATATTCGGCTGTGGAGGCAAAATTACCCATTCCTGAATGAATTGAAGCAGCGAGTGCTGATGGGGGAATCCAAAAGGCCATTACAGCCTGAATTGCACCAGTATTGGAGTGGCAGAGAGCAGCTGACTGTGGAAGATGGCACACGCCTATGGGGTTCAAGAGTGTCATCCTGAGCCAGGGTCACCATCCATGGTGAACTTTACCATGGCCACCCAGGAGTGGCAAACTGAAGATCCTCTAAGTTGTCCTGTTGGTGGCCAGGTATGGGGACGGATATTTGCTCGTGGGTCAGTGTTGGCAATATCAACAAGGGCAGAACTATCACCAGTCACGACTCTTCACACTTGGGCATGGCCAGGACGGCCATAGACGTGGCTGCACACGGAGAGTGCCGGTCCATTCATGGGGTCTATGTTCCTGGGAATGGTAGATGCTGATTAAAAATGGATGGCCGTACAGAGGGTGAGTTAATCAAACACAAGGTGAAGAGTGGAGAAACTTCACACCTCTTTCTTGACACCCGGGATCCCGTTTCTGAAAATGGACCACCCTTCATCAGCCAGGAATTTGTGCATTAGATGAAGTTGAACAGCAATTAACACGTTCGGACAGTGTCATATTACCCATCATCCAAAGTCCTGGCAGAAAGAGCGGCCCAAATAGTAAAAGCAGGTTCAGAAATCCCAGCCCACAGCCTCCTTGGTCACCAAACCATCCAGATTCACCTTCAATTACAGGACAACAACCCCCAAACTACCCCCACCACCCCCAACCACCCATTCAACTACCAGAATAGCTCCAGCAGAGTTGGTCATGAGGAGATGACTGCGCCCAGGGTTGAGTCTGATATTCCGAAGGGTGGGAGGTTCGCAAGGCATCAAGACACCCAGTGTTGATCCCACCAGCCGGGACAGGCACCTAAAGGCAGATGATTGGTTATTGGTAAAGAATCATGGCAATGGACCCGCGTGGTTATGAGGCACGGTCGAGTCTGGAACAGGGCCAGTCCCCTATCAAGTCCGCTTGGGAGATACCATCCTATGGGAATGCTTCAATCATCTACAAGCCACGAAGCCCCAAGCCGTGCAGGAAAATTCAATTCCCAGCACAGCGGGAACTTTGGAAAGAATTCCAGGCACTCCGACTCCTGTTCTCCATCTCCGCCAGTGGGAACCTCGGAGTCTGAAATGGACACAGTGGGTTTAGCCTCTCGATCACATTGTCACCCGATAAAGGGAACTCGGGCCACAGTCTCATGGTGGAAGAGGAGAGCTCCGGTCTGCTGAACCCCACTCACTTCCGAGGCTGAGCAGCAGGAACCGGACCCAGCATTGAAACTCCAAAAAAGGCTTCCAAGTTGGTTAGCCCTCAGCGGTTACTCAGACCTCGAGGGGGAGGGGGTGCAGTGACTTCATTCAGGTTCATGAGTTGGACACGGGCAAATATAAACTACCAAACTGAGGCCTGTGAAATGTGGCAACTCAGGGAGCTTCACAGAGTGCAAGCTGCAGAGAGTGAAGCACTGAGAGTTGGGGTAAGTGTGGGAGTTTGGGGAAGTGGGTGGAGAGGTATTGCTGTGTCTTGTGTCCCTCACTGCCCGGTCCCTTAGGACCAGCTCCAGTGCAGGTAGGTGTCACCTAGACATTACAGTTCAGAAAGTGACGTCGGACCAACGGAAGCAGCGGTAAGGTGAGTAAGGCCTTGGAAGGAACACTCAGGGAATTTGCTGAGGAGCTCCTGCTGACGTGATAGCTTCAGGAAGGGCTCCCAACATTGTTAATGTTCTGGGGATCCGTGTTCGAATCCGGTCACAGCAGCTGGTCGAATTTGAATTCACTAAAAAATATCTGGAGTCAAAAATCTACTGATGATTATAAAACCATTCTCCATTGTCGGAAAACCCCATCTGGTTCACTAACGTCGTTTAGGGAAAGAAACCTGCCGTCCTTATCAGGTCTGGCCTACATGTGGCTCCAGAGCCACAGCAATGTGTTTAACTCTCAGCTGCTCTCCAAGGTCAACTTGGGACAGGCAGTAAATGCTGGTCAGCCAGGGACGCCCATGTCCTTCGAATGATTAAACAAACAGATTTGTGACACTGGCTCCCTGTGCGGACGTGGGCGGGAGCTACAAGGAGGCTGAGCAACTGAACAATAGCACGGGGGATCAGGGAGCCATTCAAGAGGGAGGGGAAAAGGAAAATATAGTTGTAAATGGGGATAGTTTGCCAGGGGAATCGACACTTTTCTCTGTGGACAGGATTGGGAGTCTCGAAGGCTGTGTTGCCTGACTGGTGCTCAGGTTCGGGACATCTCATCTGGGCTGCTGGGAAACATGGAACTGGAGGGGATAGATTCAGTTGCTGTGATACACGTTTTTGAATTTACTGCAGATTTAATCTGAAATTGGAGTCACAATTAGAGGACCCGAATGGATTCAGTGTATTCCCAGAGTTAAAGAGGGTAACTATATCCCAGGGGAGAGTGGAACAGCCCGGAGAGACACTCTAACATTTGGAATTGAATCATTGAAAGGTCACAGACGGGTAAAGGATAACACTGAGGCAACATGGGATCTTGAGTGTTGTGTTTTCAATGGGAATACCTTTGGTGGGTAACATATGTTACCTCGAATGTTACAAATTAATTAATGTGATCAGCATTGTCCATTCTTTGAATGGCAGCAATTCAATCTCAAAAATAAATATATTCCACCACCTCAATCAATGTCGTCACGTGTTTGTTAATTAGAACAAACTCGAAGATGAGCGATTTTGCAATGTCAGTATCCCAGAGGGGATACCACAGGGTACATATGAATGTCTTTGGGAATGTATCATCACGGAGTTAACACAGAGATTACCTGCAGAGCGAAGGGACACATTACTTCACGCTAAAAATGTATCAGGAATTTCAAATAGAACATAGAACAGTACAGCACAGAACAGGCCATTCGGCCCACAATGTTGTGCCGAGCTTTATCTGAAGCCAAGATCAAGCTATCCAACTCCCTATCATCCTGGTGTGCTCCATCTGCCTATCCAATAACGGCTTAAATGTTCCTAAAGTGTCTGACACCACTCTCACTGCAGGCAGTCCATTCCACACCCCAACCACTCTCTGCGTAAAGAACCTACCTCGGACATCCTTCCCATATCTCCCACCATGAACCCTGTAGTTATGCCCCCTTGCAATAGTTCCATCCACCCGAGGAAATAGTCTTTGAACGTTCACTCCATCTATCCCCTTCATCATTATATAATCCTCTATTAAGTCTCCCCTCAACCTCCTCCGCTCCAGAGAGAACAGCCCCAGCTCCCTCAACATTTCCTCATAAGACCTACCCTCCAAACCAGGCAGCATCCTGCTAAATCACTTCTGCACTCTTTCCAGCGCTTCCACATCCTTCTTATTGTGAGGTGACCGGAACAGCACACAATATTCCAAATGTGGTCTCACCAAGGTCCTGTACAGTTTCAGCATAACCCCACGGCTCTTAAACTCCAACCCTCTGTTAATAAAAGCTAACACACTATAGGCCTTCTTCACGGTTCTATCCACTTCAGTGGAAACCTTCAGCGATCTGTGGATATGGACCCCAAGATCTCTCTGTTCCTCCAAAGTCTTCAGAACCCTATCTTTGACCCTGTCATCCACATTTAAATTTGTCCGACCAAAATGAATCACCTCACATTTATCAGGATTAAACTTCATCTGCCACTTTTCAGCCCAGCTTTGCATCCTATCTATGCCTCACTGCAGTCTACAACAGCCCTCCACCTCATCCACCACTCCACCAATCTTGATGTCATCAGCAAATTTACTGATCCACCCTTCAGCCCCCTCCTCTAGGTCATGAATAAAAATCACAAATAGCAGAGGACCAAGCACTGATCCCTGTGGCACTCCGCTAGCAACCTGCCTCCAGTCCGAAAATGTTCCATCCACCACCACCCTCTGTCTTCGATCAGATAGCCAGTTACCTATCCAATCGGCCAATTTTCCCTCTCTCCCACACCTCCTTACTTTCATCATAAGCCGACCATGGGGGACCTTATCAAACGCCTTACTAAAATCCATGTATATGGCATCAACTGCCGTACCTTCATCAACACAATGAGTTAACTCCACAAAAAATTCTATCAAAATTGTGAGGCACGACTGTCGCGGGATCCGTCTTTTTAACTCCACTGGGCTTATTTTAGGTTGGGTTCTCCGTCACCCAAACCCCACCAATGCCCGAGTGATTCTCTCTCTTGCCGATGAAACAATGGCCACCTTGCGTCTACTTCACTAGAGTAGCGCTCCCAAGAGAGAGAACAGGAAACTGCTGCCTTTCCACGACCTGGCAGCCTTTCCTGAGTGGGCGGTTCCGAAGCGCCCAGGGTACCCTCAGTTCTAGACTCCGGAATTATGGTAAGGAATATTTATATTGTGACTTAGTCAGAGATCATTGGTGAGAAATTGAAAAGATCAAAACGGACTCCAACGGAAATCAATGATATATATAAAAAAACATCAAGGTCAAAGGTCACCAAACACCAGGAAAACAACACACCATGCCTTATGCTCGATAAGACTATAAGCTATGGAAGGAATACTAAAAGGGACACCTCGGAATTCTTACTTTATACAAGATTACCAGTGTCTTAAACTATGAAAGGTGCATGCAAAAGCCCCCCCCCCACCCCCCCACTTTCCCCAAAGCCTCATCCACTATGATGATCTCGGGAACTTCGCGAATTACCAGGGGATACTCACAATCCTAGTTGAAATTGCTCAGTGGGCTTCAGGCTGCGTACTGGAGATGACCGAGTGGAGAGTGCTGTCATGCTGGTCCGAAGAGAAAAGAGAGAGAGCAGAGCTTGCTTGTCCCTTTTTAAAACCTGAAGCAGTTTCCACAGACAAAGGCTTGGCTAGGGTTATCTGCAGCTGCGATCTTACAGTCCATAGAGACCAGATGGTCCCATCCCAGGTGATAGGTCCCTTGCTGTCCTGTATTGTTCCATCGGAGATCGTTTAATTGTTTTCCCATTAGGGAAATGGGCTTCTCCTCGCTCTGGGACAAGGCCATTATCGCCTGTATTGAGTCCAGACCAGGTGTATTGTCTTGCTGCCGGCCCAGACTGGTGATGTCGTCAGGTCCTTTTGTGCTGCTGATAACCTAATCAGCAGTCTGTCTGGTTTCTGGCTGCTTGCAATTTTTGGACTGGGCCCCTTCACACACACACACTCACACAGGCTGGCTGGGCTCCCTGGGACAATTTTGGTCAAGTCCTACAGCCAAGTGTGGTCACTTTCCCAGTTCTTTAGGGTTCAAGTCCTTTTCCCAGCTCATAAACAAGGCCTGAGTTGCCCGAAAAACTTACACGACTTGCTCTTCACGAATCCGTGCTGACTATCCCGGATTAATCCGCATCTTTCCAAATGGTCGTAAATCCCATCCTTAAGGACCTTTTCCATCAATTTACCAACCACCGAAGACTAACAGGCCTATAATTACGAGGGTAATTTCTGTTCCCTTTCTTAAACAGAGGAACACCATTCGCCAATCTCCAGTCCTCTGGCACCATCCCCGTGGAGAGTGAGGACCCAAAGATCAAAGCCAAAGGCTCTGCAATCTCAACCCTTGCCTCCCAAAGCTACCGAGGATATATTTAATCAGACCCAGGGGACTTATCGACCTTCAGTTTATTCAAAACTGCTAGTACACCCTCCCTCCGGACATCTACTTCCTCCAGCCTCTTAGCCTGTAACACCTTCTCTTCCTCACAAACATGGTGAAGAAAATATCCCACCTGATCCATGGAGTTATTGGTGTTCCTGGTAAGTGACAATTACCCTTGTAGTTATCCAAATCTGTGTGTGAGCTGCTCTATGCTGTTACTCTGTGACTGATCTGCATGTCAGCATTTTACAGACACAGAAACAAACAAAGAACAATACAGCACAGGAACAGGCCCTTCGGCCCTCCAAGCCCGCGCCGCTCCCTGGTCCAAACTAGACCATACTTTTGTATCCCTCCATTCCCACTCCGTTCATGTGGCTTTGTAGATAAGTCTTAAACGTTCCCAGTGTGTCCGCCTCCACCACCTTGCCTGGCAGTGCATTCCAGCCCCCCAACAGCCTCTGTGTAAAATACGTCCATCTGATATCCGTGTTAAACCTCCCCCCGCCCACGTCACCTTGAACCTATGACCCCTCGTGAACGTCACCACCGATCTGTGAAAAAGCTTCCCACCGTTCACCCTGTCTGCCTTTCATAATTGTATCCACCTCTATTAGGTCACCCCTCATCCTCCGTCTTTCCAGTGAGAACAACCGCAGTTTACCCAATCTCTCCTCATAACTAAGCCCCTCCATACCAGGCAACACCCTGGTAAACCTCCTCTGTACGCTCTCTAAAGCCTCCACGTCCTTCCGGTAGTGTGGCGACCAGAACAGGGCGCAGTATTCCAAATGCGGCCGAACCAATGTTCGATACAACCGCATCATCAGACCCCAACCTTTATACCCTATGCCCCGTCCTATAAAGACAAGCATGCCATATGCCTTCTTCACTACCTTCTCCACCTGTGACATCACCTTCAAGGATCTGTGGACTTGCACACCCTGATCCCTCTGCGTATCTACACCCTTTATGGTTCTGATCATGGGCGGATGAACACGTGGCTGAGGAATGCTTGGGCGGATGAACACGTGGCTGAGGAACAGGTGCAGGGGGCAGGGTTTCCAATTCTTGGATCATTGGGACGTCTTCTGGGCCAGGTGGGACCTGTACAAGAGAGACGGGTTACACCTAAACTGCAAGGAATTATGATCACTGGATCCAAAGTGTTCCCTCACACTCACATGCATCACCTGCCCTAACTCATTTCTCAATAGGAGATCCAATATCGCATCCTCTCTCGTTGACACCTCTATATACTGATATAGAAAATTGCAGGGAGATTTGCTAGTGTTATTGGGGAGCGTTTAAACTAGATTTGCAGGGGGATGGGAACCAGAGTGCCAGAGCAGATAGTGGAGCAGGGGTAAAAAGACAGGTTAGTTCAAGCAAAATCACAAATGGAAGGGTAGAGAGTGGTGGAAATAATATTTTGAGGTGTGGCTATTTCAATGCCAGGAGAAATGTGGGGAAGGCAGATGAGCTGAAGTCGTGGATAGACACATGGAAATATGACATTATAGCCATGAGTGAAACTTGGCTACAGGAGGGGCAGGACTGGCAGCTCAATGTTCCAGGGTTCAAATGTTTCAGGCAGGATAGAGGCAGAGGGATAAAAGGTGAGGTGGAGTGGCATTTGTCTCCAGAGGGCCCTATGGGTGGAGCTCAGAAACAGGAAAGGTATGACCACATTAATGGGCTTGTATTATAGACCACCCAATAGTCTTCGAGAATTGGAGGAGCAAATCAGCGGAGAGATAGCTGACAACTGCAAGAAACATAAAGTTGTGAGAGTAGGGGATTTTAATTTTCCCCATATAGATTGGGATTCGCATACTGTTAAAGATTTAGATGGGGTAGAGTTTGTAAAATGTGTTCAGGAGAATTTTCTACATCAGTAAATCGAGGTGCCAACGAGAGAAAAAGCGATATTGGATCTCCTATTGGGAAATGAGTCAGGGCAGGTGATGGATGTGAGTGTGAGGGAACACTTTGGATCCAGTGATCATAATGCCATTAGTTTCAACCTGATCGTGGATAAGGATAGATCTGGTCCTCGGGTTGAAGTTCTAAACTGGAAAAAGGCCAAATTTGATGAAATGAGAAGGGATCTGGGAAAGTGTGGATTGGCACAGGCTGTTCTCTGGTAAGGATGTATATGGAAAGTGGGAGGCCTTCAAAGGAGAAATTTTGAGAGTGCAGAATTGTATGTTACTGTCAGGATTAAAGGCAAAGTAAATCTCCCGAGGGAGATTGTAACACTGATTAAGAGGAAGAGAGAGTTGTATGAAATGTACAGGCAGCAAGGAACAGATCAGATGCTCGAGAAGTATAAAAAGTGCAAGAAGCGACTTAAGAGGGAAATCAGGAGGGCTAAAAGAAGACATGAGGTTGCTTTGGCAGACAGAGTGAAGGAAAATCCAAAGAGCTTCTCGCGGTATGTTAGGAGCAAAAGGATAGTGAGGGATAAAATTGGTCCTCTTGAAGACCAGAGTGGTAGACTGTGTATGGAACCAAAAGAGATGGGGGAGATACTAAATGTTTTTTTTGCATCCGTATTTACTGAGGAAACGGGCATGGAGTCTACGAAAATAGGGCAAACAGGTAGTGAGGTTCTGGAACCGTTACAGATTAAAGGGGAGGAGGTGCTCGCTGTCTTGAGGCAATTCAGAGTGAATAAATCCCCAGGACTGGACAGAGTATTCCCACGGACCTTGAGGGAAGCTAGTGTTGAACTTGCAGTGGCCCTGGCAGACATATTTAAAATGTCAGTATTCACGGGGGAGGTGCCGGATGATTGGAGGGTGGCTCATGTTGTTCCGTTGTTTATAAAAGGTTCCAAAAGAAATCCGGGAAATTATAGGCCAGTACGTTTGACGTCGTTGGTGGGTAAGTTATTGGAAGGTGTGATAAGGGACAGGATCTCCAAATATTTGGATAGACAGGGACTTATTAGGGAGAGTCAACATGGCTTTGTGCGTGGGAGGTCATGTTTGACCAACCTATTAGAGCTTTTCAAGGAGGTTACCAGGAAAGTGGATGAAGGGAAGGCGGTGGATGTTGTCTACCTGGATTTCAGCAAGGCCTTTGACAAGGTCCCTCTTGGGAGGTTAGTTAGGAAGGTTCAGTCGCGAGGTATACATGGGGAGGTAGTAAATTGGATTAGACACTGGCTCAATGGAAGAAGCCAGAGAGTGGTTGTGGAGGATTGCTTCTCTGAGTGGAGGCCTGTGATTAGTGGTGTGCCGCAGGGATCGGTGTTGGGTCCATTGTTATTTGTCATCCATATCAATGATCTGGATGATAATGTGGTAAATTGGATCAGCAAGTTTGCTGATGATACAAAGATTGGAGGTGTAGTGGACAGTGAGGAAGGTTTTCAAAGCTTGCAGAGGGATTTGGACCAACTAGAAAAATGGGCTGAAAAATGGCAAATGGAATTTAACGCAGACAAGTGTGAGATATTGCACTTTGGAAGGACAAACCAAAGTAGAACGTACAGGGTAAATGGTAGGACTCTGAAGAGTGCAGTTGAACAGAGGGATCTGGGAATACAGGTACAGAATTCCCTAAAAGTCACGTCACAGGTGGATAGGGTCGTAAAGAGTGCCTTTGGTACATTGGCCTTTATAAATCGGAGTATCGAGTATAAAAGATGTAGTGTTATGGTAAGGTTTTATAAGACATTGGTGAAGCTGAATTTAGAGTATTGTGTACAGTTTTGGTCACCTAGTTACAGGAAGGATGTAAATAAGGTTGTAAGAGTGCAGATAAGGTTCACAAGGATGTTGCCGGGACTTGAGAAGCTGAGTTACAGAGAGAGATTGAATAGGTTGGGACTTTATTCCCTGGAGCGTAGAAGATTGAGGGGAGAATTGATAGAGGTGTATAAGATTTTGATGGGTATAGATAGAGTGAATGCAAGCAGGCTTTTTCCGCTGAGGATAGGGGAGAAAAAAAACCAGAGGGCATGGGTTAAGGGTGAAAGGAGAAAAGTTTAAAGGGAATATTAGCGGGGGCTTCTTCACGCAGAGAGTGGTGGGACTGTGCAAATGACCTGCCGGATAAAGTGGTAAATGCTTTTAACATTTAAGAAAAATTTGGACGGGTTCATGGATGAGAGGGTTGTGGAGGGATATGGTTCAAGTGCACGTCAGTGGGACTTGGCAAAAAATGTTTCGGCACTGACAAGAAGGGCCAAAAGGCCTGTTTCTGAGCTGTAATTTTCTATGGTTCTATGATCAGTGATAAGATATACTGATCCCAGTGAACCTATTGTCAGCGCAGGGGAAGTTGGAGCTGCAGGATTTATTAATGATTTCATAACTCAGCACTTGGAAGGCAGTGGGAAAATCAGACAAAGTCAGCATGGATTTACAGAAGGGAAATCTTGTTTGAAGAATCTATTGGAATTTTTTAAGGATGCAATCAGTAGAGTTCACTGAGGAGAACCAGTGGATGTGGTTTATTGGGACTTTCAGAAGGCTTTCGACAAGGTCTCATGTAACAGACTACCAAATGAAATGAAAGCACATGGGAATGCAGGCAATGTTTTGAGACGGATAGAAAGCTGTTTCGCTGATAGAAAGCAAAGAGTTGGCAATAAATGGGCCTTTTTCTGATTAGCAGTCAGTGTCTAGTGGGGTTCTGCAGGAATCTGTGCAAGGACCACAACTGCTCACATTATTTATTAATTATTCTGAAAATGGAACTAAATGTATCATCTCCAAATTTACAGATGATAAAAGTTGGGTGAGGGTGAGCTGTGAGAAACATGCAGAAATGCTTCAGTGTGATTTGAACAGGCTCAATGTGTGGTCACGTGCAAAGTAGTTGCATTAAAATGTGGATAAATGTGAGGTTTTCCACTTTAGCAGCAATAATAGGAAGGCGGATAATTCTTTGAATGGGTGTAAATTGAGAGAGGTGGATACTCAGCGAGACTTTGGTGTCCGTATGCAGCGGTAAGTGAACGTAAGCGCGCATGTACAACAGACAGTAAAGAAGACAACTGTAATGCTGCCCTTCATAGGGATACGATTTGAGTACAGGAAGAGAGATGTGTCACTGCAGTTGTACAGGGCATTGCTGAGGCCACACTTCGAGTATTGTGTGCAGTTTTGGTGTCCTTATCTGAGGAAGGATATCCTCGCTATAGGGGGAGTACAGCGAATGTTTACCAGGCTGATTCCTGTAATGGCAAGTCTGTGATATGAAGAGAGATTAATTCGGTTAGGGCTTTATTCATTGGAGTTCATTAGAGTGAAACATATATTATTGGAACAGGTTTAGACAGGGTAGATTCAGAAATAATGTTCCCGATGCTCAGGGAGTTGAGGACTTGGGTTCATGGTTTGAGGATAAGCATCAACCTTTTAGAACAGAGGTGAGGAGAAATTTCTCAACTCTGATGATATATGGACTTCGCTACCACAGAAAGTAGCTGAGGCCAAAACCTCTCGTGATTTCAGGAAGAAATTATGTATCGCTCTTGGGGCTAAAGTGATCACGGGATATGGGAGCAAGGGATGATCAGGATATTGAAGTTGATGATGATCCATGATCAAACTGAATGTCGGAGGGGGGTGGGGATCAAAATATTAGGTCTACAAGTGTAGAGGCTGGGGACGAGCTTGGGGCTGGGACAAGGCTGGCAAAGAAGAAGAGCACTCTGGGGGAGGATGACCTCACTGGGCCTGGAGGTCTGGAGTGCTTTTACTTCAATGCAAGGAGCGTCGCAGGTAAGACAGACGAACTTAGAGCCTTAATGCTCACGAGGAATTTGGATCTGGTTGCGGTGACAGAGACTTGGTTGAAAGAGGGACAGGACTGGCAGCTGAATATTCCGGGGTACAAGTGTTTTAGGCGAGACAGAGGAGGGGCCAACAGAGGTGGGGGAGTTGCAGTATTAGTTGGAGAGCATATTACAGCGGTGCAGAGGGAGGACAATTCAGAGTGGTCGTGTAACGAGTCACTCTGGGTGGAGCTTAGAAACAGGAAGGGCGCAATCACTATGTTGCGGGTATACTACAGGCCCCCCAACAGCCCAAGGGAAGTGGAAGAACGGATATGTCAGAAGATACTGGATAGGTGCAGGAAAAATAGGGTTGTTGTAATGGGAGACTTCAATTTCCCTGGTATAGACTGGAAATCGCTGAGAGCTGGGACTCTGAATGGGGAGGAATTTGTAAAATGCGTACCGCAGGGTTCCTTGGAACAATATGTAGATAGCCCGACTAGAGAGGGGGCTATACTGGACCTAGTACTGGGGAATGAGCCCGGTCAGGTCTTCAAAGTTTCGGTAGGGGAACATGTGGCAAATAGTGACCACAATTCTGTTAGCTTTAGGATAGTGATGGAAAAGGATGGGTGGTGTCCCAAGGGTACGATGTTGGATTGGGGGAAGGCTAACTTTAGTGGGATTAGGCTAAAATTGGCAGCTCTTGATTGGGAGAGGCTGTTTGAGGGTAAATCCACATCTGGCATGTGGGAGTCTTTTAAGGAACAGTTGTTAGGGCGACAGGACAGGCATGTGCCTGTAAAAAAGGATAGGAAGTGTAGGATTCGAGAACCGTGGATAACCAGGGAAATTGAGGGAATGGTCAAAAAGAAAAGAGAGGCATATGTTAGGTCCAGGCAGTTAAACACGGAGGGAGCTCTGGAGGAGTACAAAGAATGAAGGAAAGAACTCAAACGGGTAATTAGAAGGGCAAAAGGGGTCACGAAATGTGCTTGGCAGACAGGATTAAGGAGAATCCCAAGGCATTTTATTCATACGTTAGGAAGAAACGAGTTGTCAGGGAAAAAAATCGGACCTCTCAGGGACAAAAGTGGGAAATAATGCTTGGAGCCCAAAGAAGTAGAGGAGATCCTAAATGAATACTTTGCGTCGGTATTCAGAAAGGAGAGGCATGTGTTCACTGGGAGTGTCTCGGAGGGGATTGTTGACCCGTTGGAGAAAATCTCCATTACAAGGGAGGAATGTAAAGACTGACAAATCCCCAGGGCCTGATGGAATCTATCCAAGGCTGCTCAGGGAGGCGAGGGATGAAACCGCTGGGCCTCTGACGCAAATCTTTGTCTCGTCACTGGACACAGGTGAGGTCCCAGAGGATTGGTGGATAGCTAATGTGGTCCCGTTATTTAAGAAGGGTAGGAAATATAACCCGGGTAATTATTGGCTTGGCGTCCGTGGTGGGGAAGTTGTTGGAGAAGATTCTTAGAGATAGGATGTATGCGCATTTAGAAAGGAATAAACTCATTAACAATAGTCAGCATGGTGCTGTGAGAGGGAGGTCATGCCTGACTAACCTGGTGGAGTGTTTTGAAGAAGTGACTAGAATGGTTGACGAGGGAAGGGCCGTGGATGTCGTCTATATGGACGTTAGTAAAGTGTTTGACAAAGTCCCTCATGGTAGGCTGGTGAAAAAGGTTGGATCTCATGGGATAAAGGGGGAGGTGGTTGGATGGGTGGAGAACTGGCTTGGTCACAGAAGACAGAGGGTGGTAGTGGAAGGGTCTTTTTTCTGGCTGGGGACCTGTGACTCGTGGTGTTCTGCAGGGCTCTGTATTGGGGCCGCTGCTGTTTGTGATTTATATAAACGATCTGGAAGAAGGTCTAACTGGGGTGATCAGTAAGTTTCCGGACGACACAGAATTGGTAGGACATGCAGATAGTGAGGAGCATTGTCAGAAGCTACAGAAGGATATAGATAGGCTGGAAATTTGGGCAAAGAAATGGCAGATGGAGTTCATTCCTGATTAATGCGAAGTGATGCATTTTGGTAGAACGAACGTAGGGAGGAGCTATACGATAAATGGCAGAACCATAAAGGGTGTAGATACGCAGAGGGACCTGGGTGTGCAAGTCCACAGATCCTTGAAGGTGACGTCACAGATGGCGAAGGTGGTGAAGACGGCATATGGCAGGCCTGCCTTTATAGGACGTGGCATAGAGTATAAAAGTTGGGGTCTGATGTTGCAGGTGTATAGAACATTGGTTTGGCCGCATTTGGAATACTGCGTCCAGTTCTGGTCGCCACACGACCAGAAGGACGTGGAGGCTTTGGAAAACTGCAGAGGAGGTTTACCAGGATGTTGCCTGGTATGGAGGGGCTTAGTTATGAGGAGAGATTGGGTAAACTGGGGTTGTTCTCCCTGGAAAGACGGAGGATGAGGGGAGACTTAATTGATGTGTATAAAATTATGAAAGGCATAGCTAGGGTGAACGGTGGGAAGCTTTTCCCCAAGTCGGTGGAGACGTTCACGAGGGGTCATAGGTTCAAGGTGAAGGGGGGGAGGTTTAACACAGATATCAGGCGGACATATTTTACACAGAGGGTGTTGGGGACCTGGAATGCGCTGCCAGGCAAGTTGGTGGAGGTGGACACACTGGGAACGTTTAAGACTTATCTAGACAGCCACATGAACGGAGTGGGAATGGAGGGATACAAAAGAATGGTCTAGTTTGGACCAGGGCGCGGCACGGGCTTGGAGGGCCGAAGGGCCTGTTCCTGTGCTGTATTGTTCTTTGTTCTTTGTTCTCTCACCTCAACACTCTCCCCCTCTCATCTCCACACTCCCACTTTCACCTCAACACTCTCCCCCTCTCACCTGTCCACACTGTGTATCTCACCCTCTGCTATACCTGCACTGGAGATTTGTGTTTGGACAGTGTCGAGGGAGATAGTTTATGTCTCTGGGCCTGTGCTGCATCTACAATGAGGGTAGTTGATGGGCAAGTGTAGAATCAGCTTATCCTTGTAAATGTCTGATGGGCGCAAGCTTACGGATATCGAGCCTGAAGGTTGCCTGACTAAGTTGAACCTTCACTTTAGCAGCAATGAGGCAGCCTGGTCATTCAGTTAAGATGGGGTGGGAGTGACACTGGATCTCTGTCGCTGACATTGGAGTGTTTGATGGGATGTTGCAGATGATGTTTGCTCCGTGTTTAAGGGCTGTCACCGTTCCCTCCGCACTCTGGCTGGCAGCGTGAGGGGACAGACTGACTTCGCACCTAATCTCTGCAGTAAATATCCTGGGAGTGTTTGTTGGATCAGTGTATTTGATATAACAACATGTTGTTCCCCTCTCATCTGAAAGCTCCCTCCTCACATCAACACACTCCCTCTCACCTCAGCAACCGCCTCTCACTTCAACTCCCACCGTCCACAGCAACACCCCTCACCTCAACACTGACCCTCTCATCTCAAAATTCCCCTTCACCTCAACACTCTCTCTCTCTCACCCCACTCACATCAAAAATAGGATTGACCTTGTGAGTTCCTTCAATCTTTCTGAATCTAGGCTGCCATCAACAGCATAAAGTTTCACTGTGCACCGTCCGTCTGTTCCTCCAGGAATACCCGAGTGTTAAATAATTTCTGAACAGAGCATCTATTTCAGGTCAGGGAAAGGTAGCGGCGTTGACGCATGATGCTAAATACCAGCATTAACTGTACCAATGTCTGATTTCTCCATGTCCCGTGTTTCATTGATTTGGATGAGAATTTAGGAGGCATGGTTAGTAAGTTTGCAGATGACATCAAGATTGGGGCATAGTGTACAGTGAAGGTTATCTCCGATTGCAATCGGATCTAGATCAATTGGGCCAGAGGGCTGACAAATGGCAGATGAAGTTTAATTTAGATGAATGCGAGATGATGCATTTTGGTAGATCGAATCAGAGCAGGACTTACTGAGTTACCCTTACTGGGTAGGGAGTTGGGGAGAGTTACAGAACAAAGAAATCTAGAGCGGGGGTAAGGGAAATACAGACATTGACAGCAAAACAGAGGGTTGAAGTCAGATGGTGGGAGGTGTCCAGTGTGGGCTGAGAACAAAGAACAATAAAGCACAGGAACAGACCCTTCGGCCCTCCAAGCCTGCCCCGATCGATTCCCAGCCTGTTAGAACGAGAACCATAGAACATTACAGCACAGAAACAGACCTTTTGGCCCTTCTTGCCTGTGCCGAACCATTTTTCTGCCTCGTCGCACTGACCTGCACCTGGACCATATCCCTCCACACCCCTCTCATGCATGTACCTGTCCAAGTATTCCTTAAATGGTAAAAGTGAGCCCGCATTCACCACTTCATTTGACAGCTCATTCCACACTCCCACCACTCTATGTGAAGAAGCCCCCCCCCCACCCCTGATGTTCTCTTTTCCCCCTGAACTCATGTCCTCTAGTTTTTTTCTCCCCTAGCCTCTGTGGAAAAAGCCTGCTTCCATTCACTCTATCTATATCCATCATAATTTTATACACCTCTATCAAATCTCCCCTCATTTGTCTATGCTCCAGGGAATAAAGTCCTAACCTATTGAATCTTTCTCTGTAGCTCAGTTTCTCAAGTCCCGGCAACATCCTTGTAAACCTTCTCTGCACTCTTTCAACCTTATTAATATCCTTCCTGTAATTAGGTGACCAGAACTGCTCACAATACTCTAAATTCGGCCTCACCAATGTCTCATACAACCTCACCATAACATTCCAACTCTTACACTCAATACTTTGATTTATAAAGGCCAATGTACCAAATGCACTCTTAACTACCGGTGACGCCACTTTTATGTATTATGTGTCTGTATTCCCAGATCCCTCTGTTCTACTGCACTCTTCAGAGTCCTACCATTTACCTTGTATGTTCTACCTTGGTTTGTCCTTCCAAAGTGCAATACCTCACACTTGTCTGCATTAAACTCCATCTGCCATTTTGCAGCCCATTTTGCTGGCAAATCATCTGCAAGCTTTGAAAACCTTCCTCACTGTCCACGACACCTCCAATTTTTGTATCGTCAGCAAATTTGCTGGTCCAATTTACCACATTATCATCCAGATCATTGATATAGGTGACAAACAACAATGGACCTAGCACTGATCCCTGTGGCACACGACTAGTCACAGGCCTCCACTCAGAGAAGCAATCCTCCTCTACCACTCTCTGGCTTCTTCCACTGAGCCAATGTCTAACCCAATTTACTACCTCTCCATGTTTTCCTATTGACTGACACTTCCTAAGTCCATGTGGGACTTTTTCAAAGGCCTTACTGAATTCCATGTAGACAACATCCACCGCCTTCCCTTCATCCACTCTCCTGGTAACCTCCTCGAAAAACTCTAATAGATTGGTCAAACATGACCGACCACGCACAAAGCCATGTTGACTCTCTCTAATAAGTCCCTGTCGATCTTTTCCTGCAGCGTATCAGGTAGACAACGTTGGCCGAGTTGCAAGGTTCCGTGTTCCTGGTGGATGGTGTTCTCACGTGAGATGATGGCATCTGTGTCGATGATCCGGCACGTCTTGCAGAGGTTGCTATGGCAGGGTTGTGTGGTGTCGTGGGCACTGTTCTCCTGAAGGCTGGGTAGTTTGCTGCGGACAATGGTCTGTTTGAGGTTGTGCGGTTGTTTGAAGGCAAGAAGTGGGGGTGTGGGGATGGCCTTGGCGAGATATTCGTCTTCATCAATGACATGTTGAAGGCTCCGGAGGAGATGCCGTAGCTTCTCCGCTCCGGGGAAGTACTGGACGACGAAGGGTACTCTGTCCACTGTGTCCCGTGTTTGTCCTCTGAGGAGGTCGTTGCGATTTTCGCTGTGGCGCGAAACAGTCGAAACCTGTTCAATTTTGAGAGATTAAAAATATGATTCGTTCCATCCAACAGTGTCCTGGGGGGAGGGAAGGGGGGGAGGGGACAGGAGAGGACAGGGGAGGTGACGGGGGGAAGGTGAGGGGGGAAGGGGAGGGGGGAGGTGGAGGGGGGGCCAAGAGAGTACAGGAGAGGGGAGGAGGTGAAGGCGAGGGGCGGAGGGGGCGAGGGGGAGGTCCGGTGGAAGGGGGAGAGGGGGGAGGTGGGGAGGGGTGAAGTGGGGGGAGGGGAGCGGGTGGAGTGGGGAGGAGAGGGTGGAGGGGGGAGAGGAGGGTGCGGGAAGGGGAGGGTGGAAGGGGAGGGGGGAAGGGGAGGGGGAAGGGGGGAAGGGGCGGGGGAAGGGGAGGGGGAAGGGGAGGGGAATGGGAGGGGGAGGAGGGGCGGAGGGAAGGGGGAGGGGAGGGTGAGAGGGGGGAAAGGGGAGGGGGGAAGGGGAGGGGGAAGGGGAGGGGGGAAGGGGAGGGTTAAAAGCGGAGGGTGGAAAGGGGAGGGTGGAAAGGGGAGAGGGGTGGGGGGATGGGAGAAGGGGTGGAGGGGGTGGAGGGGGTGATGGGAGGGAAGGGGAGGGGAGGGAAGGCAATGGGAGAGGGGAAAAGGGAGGGCGGAAGGGGAGGGGAAAGGGGAGGGGGAGGGGCGGTGGAAGAGGGAGAGGGGGAGGTGGGGAGGGGGGAAGGGGAGGGGGAAATGTGGAAAGGGGAGGGGGAAGGGGCAGGGGAAGGGGAGCGGGAAGGGGGGAATGGAACGGGGAAGGGGGAAGGGGCGGGGGAAGGGGGGAGTTGGGGAAGGGAAGTGGGAGGGGAGGGGGCAGGGCGAATGGGAGGGGCAGGGGGAAGGGGAGGGCGAGGGGCAAGAGGAGGGGGAGGGGGAAGGGGAGGGGGAGGGGGCAGGGGAGGGGGGAAGGGGAGGGGGAGGGGGGAAAGGGAGGGGGGAAGGGGAAGTGGGAAGGGGATGTGGGAAGGGGGTTGTGGAAGAGATAATGTGCGGGGTGTGTGGGGTCCTTGATTTTGCTGGCTGCATCTCCGAGGCCGCAGGAAGTGTCGACAGAGTCAATGGATGGGAGGCTGGTTTGCATGATGGACTGAGCTTTGTTCACGACTCTTTGTAGTTTCTTGCAGACTTGGACAGAGCTGGAGACACACTAAGCTGTGATACAACCAAAAATAATGCTTTCTTGGTGCATCTTTAAAAATTGTGTGAGTCCTAGCAAACAGCACTATTCAGCGGGCAGCGTTGCCGCGGGCAGCGGAGTGTGCAGGGAGCAGAGTGAGAGCTGAAGAGCTTTGGCTTAAAGGGGTTCGGCCAGAACAGGCAAAATGGAGAGCATGCTTTCTTTCCCCAGCAAGTTTATTCCTGTTTTTCGCAAGAGTAAAAAAAAATGCCTGGCAACATGTTGGAATGCTCCTCCTGCAGGATGTGGGAGATCACCGGAGGTCTCCCTAACAACAACACCTGCAAAAGATGCATCCAGCTGCAGCTGCTAGCAAAGCAGGTGGGACCTCTTCAAGAGAGACGGGTTACACCTAAACTGCAAGGGGATCAATGCACTTGCAGGGAGGTTTGCTAGTGTTATTGGGAGCGTTTAAAGTAGATTTGCAGAGGAATGGGAACCAGAGTGCCAGAGCAGATAGTGGAGCAGGGGTTAAGAGACAGGTTAGTTCAAGTAAAATCACAAATGGAAGGGGTGAGTGTGGTGGACATCACCTTTTGAGGTGTCTATTTCAATGCCAGGAGTATTGTGGGGAAGGCAGATGAGCTGAAGGCGTGGATAGACACATGAAAATATGACATTATAGCCATTAGTGAAATTTGGCTACAGGAGGGGCAGGACTGGCAGCTCAATGTTCCAGGGTTCCAATGTTTCAGGCGGGATTGAGGCAGAGGGATAAAAGGTGAGGGGGGTGGCATTGCTGGTCAGGGAAAATGTTACAGCGGCACTCAGGCAGGATCGATTAGGGAGCTTGTCTACAGAGGCCCTATGGGTGGAGCTGAGAAACAGGAAAGGTATGACCACATTAATGGGCTTGTATTATAAACCACCCAATAGTCAGCGAGAATTGGAGGAGCACATCAGCAGAGAGGTAGCTGACAACAGCAAGAAACACAAAGTTGTGAGAGTAGGGGATTTTAATTTTCCACATATAGATTGGGACTCGCAGACTGTTAAAGTTTTGGACGGGGTAGAGTTTGTAAAATGTGTTCAGGAGAAGTTTCTACATCAGTATATAGAGGTGCCAACGAGAGAGGAAACGATGTTGGATCTCCTAGTGGGGAACGAGTTAGGGCAGGTGATGGATGTGAGTTGAGGGAACACTTTGGATCCAGTGATCATAATGCCATTAGTTTCAACCTAATCATCAATACGGATAGATCTGGTCCACGGGTTGAAGTTCTGAACTGGAAAGAGGCCAAATTTGATGTAATGAGAAGGGATCTGGGAAGTGTGGATTGGCACAGGCTTTTCTCTGGTAAGGCTGTGAATTGAAAGTCGGAGGCCTTCAAAGGAGAAATTTTGAGAGTGCAGAGTTTGTATGTTCCTGTCAGGATTAAAGGCAAAGTAAATAGGAATAAGGAACCATCGTTGTCGAGGGAAATTGTAACACTGATTAAGAGGGAGAGAGTTGCATGAAATTTACAGGCAGCAAGGAACAGATCAGATGCTCCAGGAGTATACAAAGTGGAAGAAGCTACTACAGAGGGAAATCAGGAGTGCTAAACGAAGACATGAGGCTGCTTTGGCAGACAGAGTGAAGGAAAATCCAAAGAGGTTCTAAAGATATGTAGGGAGCATAAGGAGAGTGAGGGACAAAATTGGTCCGCTTGAAGACCAGAGTGGTAGATTGTTTATGGAACCAAAAGAGATGGGGAAGATACTAAATGGTTTTCTTGCATCCGTATTTACTGAGGAAACGGGCATGGAGTCTACGGAAATAGGGCAAACAGGTAGGGAGGTCATGGAACCTTTACAGATTAAAGGGGAGGAGGTGCTCGCTGTCCTGAGGCAAATCAGAGTGGATAAATCCCCAGGACTGGACAGGGTATTCCCACGGACCTTGAGGGAAGCTAGTGTTGAACTTGCTTGGGCCTTGGAAGACATTTAAAATGTCAGTATTCACGGGGCAGGTGCCAGATGATTGGAGGGTGGCTCATGTTGTTCCGTTGTTTAAAAAAGGTTCCAAATGAAAACCGGGAAATTATAGGCCAGTAAGTTTGACGTCGGTGGTGGGCAAGTTATTGGAAGGGGTGATAAGGGATCGGATCTACAAATAATTTGGATAGACAGGGACTTATTAGGGAGAGTCAACATGGCTTTGTGCGTGGTAGGCCATGTTTGAACAATCTATTAGTGTTTTTCGAAGAGGTTACAAGGAAAATGGATGAAGGGAAGGCAGTGAATGTTGGCTACCTGGATTTCAGCAAGGCCTTTGACAAGGTCCCTCTTGGGAGGATAGTTAGGAAGGTTCAGTCGCTGGGTATACATGGGAGGTAGTAAATTGGATTAGACACTGGCTCAATGGAAGAAGACAGTGAGTGGTTGCGGAGGATTGCTTCTCTGAGTGGAGGCCTGTGACGAGTGGTGTGCCGCAGCGATCGGTGTTGGGTCCATTGTTGTTTGTCATCTGTATCAATGAACTGGATGATAATGTGGTAAATTGGATCAGCACGTTTGCTGATGATACAAAGATTGGAGGTGTAGTGGACAGAGAGGACAGTTTTCAAAGCTTGCAGAGGGATTTAGACCAGCTAGAAAAATGGGCTGAAAAATGGCAAATGGAATTTAGCGCAGACAAGTGTGAGATATTGCACTTTGGAAGGACAAATCAAAGTAGAACGGACAGGCTAAATGGTCGGACTCTGAAGAGTGCAGTTGAACAGAGGGATCTGGGAATACAGGTACAGAATGCCCCAAAAGTGACGTTACAGGTGGATAAGGTCGTAACGAGTGCCTTTGGTACATTGGCCTTTATAATTCGGAGTATTGAAGATAAAAGTTGGAGTGTTATGGTAATGTTATATAAGGAATTGATGAGGCCGAATTTAGACTATTGTGTACAGTTTCGGTCACCTAGTTATAGGAAGGATGTAAATAATGTTGAAAAAAGTACAGGGAAGTTTCATAAGGATGTTGCCGGAACTTGTGAAGCTGAGTTACAGAGAGAGATTGAATAGGTTGGGACGTTATTCCCTGGAGCGGAGAAGAATGAGGGGAGATTTGAGAGAGGTGTATAAGCTTTTGATGGGTATAGATAGAATGAATGCAAGCAAGCTTTTTCCACTGAGGCGATGGGAGAAAAAATCCAGGGTGAAAGGAGAAAAGTTTAAAGGGAATATGAGGGGGGGCTTCTTCACGCAGAGAGTGATGGGAGTGTGGAATGAGCTGCCGGATGAAGTAGTAAATGCTTTTAACATTTAACATTTTAACATTTAAGAAAAAACTTGGACGGCTTGATGGATGAGAGGGGTGTGGAGGGATATGGTGCAAGTGCAGGTCAGTGGGACGAGGCAAAAAATAGTTCGGCACAGACAAGAAGGGCCAAAAGACCTGTTTCTGGGCTGTAATTTTCTATGGTCTTCTATGCCAAATTTCCTTAGTCTTCTGAGAAAGTAGAGGCATCTTAACCATCGCATCGGCATGGAAGGACCAGGACATGTTGTTGGTGATCTGGACACCTGGAAACTTGAAGCTCTCAAACATCTTCACTTCATACCCATATAGGTCGACAGGGGCATGTCCTCCACGACGTTCCCTGAAGTCGATGACTATCGCCTTCATTTTGTTGACATTGAAAAAGACATTATTGTCATCGCACCAGTTCACCAGATTCTCTATCTCTGGACCAGAGAGAGGAGGGGACAAGAGGGATGGGGAGGGGGATGGGGATTTGGGGAATGGGGAATGGGGGTTGTAGGGAATGCGGGGGTTCTGGGGGTGAGAGTGATATGGAAGTCAGGGGATCAAGGGGTCAGGGTCATATGGGATGGGGGATATGGGGAATGAAGGAAATGGGGATTTGGGGAATGAGGAGGTGGGGATATGGGGAATAAGGGAAATCTGGTGGTGACTGTAATATGGAGGTCGGGAGATGGGGATGAGTGTGATGTGGGGGTCAGTGGGACATGGGAAATGAGCGGGATGTGGGAATCAGGGATATGTGAATGAAGGAGGTATGGGCATGAGAGGATTGGGGTTATGGGGAATGGGGAATTGCATGGATGAGGGCGATGGGAATGTACGGGAGATATGGAGAAATGAAAAGAATGGTTACAGAGGGAGATGGGGATATGAGGGGGTGGGGATATGGGGATTGAGGGTATGAGAGTTATATGGGTGAGGGGATGGGAGGATGAGGTGGCGACATGGTGGGGATAAAGGGTGAGGATATGTGGAATATGTAGAGAGGGTGACATGGGGATGAGGGGAATTGTAGGATATGGAGGCGGGATATGGGGGTGAAGCGCAGAGGGGATATGGGGAATAAACGAATACGATGAAATGGGGGTGAGAGTGATTGGGACAAGGGGAATGAGAGGGCGGGGAGATATGGGACAGCGGGAATGAGGATGAAGGGGGGATACGGGGTGAGCGGGATGGAGAATTAGATTAGAGGGACAACTTATAGAGATGGGGAAATAGTGGTGATGGGCGTTAATGGAGGGAACAGTGAGGGGGAACAGAGAAGGGAATGGAGGGGTCAGGATAGATTGGAGGGGCCATTTGTGGTGCAGAAGGGATGAATAATGGTGACAGAATGCGGAGCAGAGCAGAAGAATAGAGGTGATGGGGAAATAGTGAGGATACTGGGTAGGGGGAGTGGAGGGGACACAGGTCGGTGAAAGGAAGAGAGTCAGATGGAAAGAGTAGGAGACCGGGAAGAATCAAATAAAGGGAGAGTGAGCGATAAAAGAAAATTAGATGAGCTTCAGTGTCAGCAACGAAATCCATTTGTCTGCCTCAGAATGTTCCTGGACATCCGTCTTCTTTCTCGGAAGAAAAAATGTGGTACCCAGATATGATGGTGATGGGGAAATAGTGGGGATACTGGGTAGGGGGAGTGGAGGGGACACAGGTCGGTGAAAGGAAGAGAGACAGATGGAAAGAGTAGGAGACCGGGAAGAATCAAATAAAGGGAGAGTGAGCGATACTTGCCCTGCAATAGAATAAGGTGTTAAACCCCTGGGCGCATAATTCATGAGTTGGGAACTGGAAGATATGGTGTCGTTTCCCGCCAGCTCGACAGCGGAAAACAAACCATGTTACAAACAGGACGGGGTGCTCCTGAACCAGAGGGGCACCAATATCCTGGGAGGGAAATTTGAAACGCCTTTTCAGGGGGATTTAAACTAATTTGTCAGGGGAGTGGGAAAAGGAGTTGAAGTCCGGAAGTCAGTGCTGAGGGTGGTGAGGTATTGGGGAAGGGAGCAACGTCAAGGGTGTAACGGTAGACAGGAAGGTGGGTTGAAGTGTGTCTACCTCAATGCAAGGAGCATTCGGAACAAGGTAGATGAACTTGGGGTGTGGATTGGTACTTGGGACTACGATGTTGTGGCCATTTCGGAGACGTGGGTAGAACAAGTATAGGAATGGTTGTTGGACGTTCCGGGGTATAGATGTTTCAGTAAGTGTAGGGAAGCTGGTAAAAAAAAGGTGGAGGAGTGGCAGTGCTAATCAAGGATAGTTTAACGGCTGCGGAAAGGCACTTCGATCGGGATCTGCACACTGAGGTCATATGGGCTGAGGATAGGAATCGGAAAGGAGTGGTCACGTTGTTAGGAGTTTACTATCGGCCCCCAAATAGTAATAGAGATGTGGAGCAAGAAATTGCTAAGCAGATTATGGATAGTTGTGGAGGTCACAGGGTAGTTGTCATGGGGGACTTTAAATTTCCAAATATTGATTGAAACATTTGTCGGTCAAAAAGTTCGGATCGGGCAGTTTTTGTGCAGTGTGTGCACGAGGGTTTCCTGACACAATATGTGGATAGGCCGACAAGAGGTGAGGCCACATTAGATTTGGTAGTGGGAAATGAACCGGGCCAGGTGTTAGATTTGGTTGTGGGAGAGCACTTTGGAGATAGTGACCACAATTCGGTGTCTTTTGTTATTGCAATGGAGAGGGATAGGTCCGTACGGCATGGCAAGGATTACAATTGGGGGAGAGGTAATTATGATGCAATTAGGCAAGAATGGGGGGGCATAAGTTGGGAACAGAAACTGTCAGGGAAAGGCACTAATGAAACGTGGAACTTTTTCAGGGAACAAATACTAGGTGTCCTTGATAGGTATGTCCCTGTCAGGCAGGAAGGAAATGGCCGATTGAGGGAACCATGGTTCACAAAAGAGGTGGAATGTCTTGTGAAAAGGAAGAGGGAAGCTTATGAAGGGATGAGGAAACAAGGTTCAGGTGGCTCGATTGAGGGTTACAAGTTAGCAAGGAACGAGCTGAAAAAGGGGCTAAGGAGAGCTCGGAGGGGGCATGAGAAGTCCTTGGCGGGTCAGATCAAGGAAAACCCAAAGGCTTTTTACGCTTGTGTGAGGAATAAAAGAATGACCAGGGTGAGGTTAGGGCCGGTCAAGGACAGTCGTGGGAACTTGTGTATGGAGTCAGTGGAGATAGGCGAGGTGATGAATGAATACTTTTCTTCAGTGTTCACCAAGGAGAGGGGCCATGTTTTTTGAGGAAGAGAAGGTGTTACAGGCGAAAAGGCTGGAGGAAATAGATGTTCGGAGTGAGGATGTCCTGGCAGTTTTGAATAAACTGAAGATCGAAAATTCCCCTGGGCCTGATGAAATATATCCTAGGATTCTTTGGGAGGCAAGGGATGAGATTGCAGAGCCTTTGGCTTTGATTTTTGGGTCCTCACTGTCCACGGGGATGTTGCCAGAGGACTGGAGAATGGCGAATGTTGTTCCTCTGTTTAAGAAAGGGAATAGAAATGACCCTTGCAATTACAGACCGGTTAGTCTTTCTTCGGTGGTTGGTAAACTGATGGAAAAGGTCCTTAGGGATGGGATTTACGACCATTTAGAAATATGCGGATTGATCCGGGAGAGTCAGCACGGATTCGTGAAGGGCAAGCCGTGCCACACAAATTTGATTGGATTTTTTGAGGAGGTAAGTAAGTGTGTTGATGAAGGTAGTGCAGTTGATGTCACATACATGGATTTTAGTAAGGTGTTTGATAAGGTCCCCCATGGTCGGCTTATGATGAAAGTGAGGCGGTGTGGGATAGAGGGAAAGTTGGCCGATTGGGTAGGTAACTGGCTGTCTGGTCGAAGACAGAGGGTGGTGGTGGATGCTGATTTTTCGGACTGGAGGCAGGTTGCTAATGGAGTGCCACAGGGATCAGTGCTTGGTCCCCTGCTCTTTGTGATTTTTATGAATGACTGAGAGGAGGGGGCTGAAGGGTGGATCAGTAAATTTGCTGATGTCACCATGATTGGTGGAGGAGTGGATGATGTGGCGGGCTGTTGTCGGCTGCAAAGAGACATAGATAGGATGCAAAGCTGGGCTGAAAAATGGCAAATGGAGTTTAGCCCTGATAAATGTGAGGTGATTCATTTTGGGAGGACGAATTTAAATGTGGATTACAGGTTCAAAGGTAGGGTTCTGAAGACTGTGGAGGAATAGAGAGATCCATATCCACAGATCTCTAAAGGTTGCCACTCAAGTGGATAGAGCTGTGAAGAAGGCCTATAGCGTTTTAGCTTTTAGTAGCAGGGGGTTGGAGTTTAAGAGCCATGGCGTTATGCTGCAACTGTACAGGACCTTGGTGAGACCACATTTGGAATATTGAGTGCAGTTCTGGTCACCTCACTATAAGAAGGATATGGAAGCGCTGGAAAGAGTGCAGAGGAGATTTTCCAGGATGCTGCCTGGTTTGGAGGGTAGGTCTTATGAGGAAAGTTTGAGGGAGCTACGGCTGTTCTCTCTGGAGCGGAGGAGGCTGAGGGGAGACTTAATAGAGGTTTATAAAATGATGAAGGGGATAGATAGAGTGAACGTTCAAAGACTATTTCCTCGGGTGGATCGAGCTCTTACAAAGGGGCATAACTATAGGGTTCGTGGTTGGAGATATAGGAAGGATATCAGAGGTAGGTTCTTTACGCAGAGTGGTTGGGGTATGGAATGGACTGCCTGCAGTGATAGTGGAGTCAGACACTTTAGGAACATTTAAGCGGTTATTGGATAGGCACATGGAGCACACCAGGATGATAGGGAGTGGGATAGCTTGATCTTGGTTTCAGAAAAGCTCGGCACAACATCGTGGGCCGAAGGGCCTGTTCTGAGCTGTACTGTTCTATGTTCTATGTTCGATCAGTAAGAAGTTCTCGTAGAGATACAGCATCAATTGAAATGCCCTTATCAAGGTCGGGATCAAAAATTGGAACAGCCCGTGGGGATGCTTAATGGGCCTTGTTACCAAGGTCAACTGAGGAGTTAAATATATGGCGTCAGAAAAAATAATTGAGAGTAAATGAAGCTGGAGAAATCTCTCCCCCTTCACCATATTATGTAATATCTGAAGTGATTCAAATTATTCAGATCTGGGTAAAATGTCCACCCAAATTAAAAACACCTATTGTAGTTGCCTACATCGAGTGAAAGGCAATAATTATCTATTCGTGTCATCAATTTCTAAGTTGCCTATTACAGCACCTTAAATGCCATGTTTAACTTCAAGCACTATTTACTGAATGCAAGAACACCTGGTAAATGTTCATTTAGCTTTGTGCCCTTTGTCATTTCTAATCAATTCTAAGTGGGGTGCAGGTGGACTGGGCAGAAACCATTCTCTTTACACGAATAGAGCCACCACTTAATTCCAGTGGATCACAGGTAGTCATGTCTGCAAGAAGTGGTGGCAACTAGAAAATGCTGGAATCCATCATTAAAGAATAAATAGCAGGCCATCTGGGTAAGAATGGTTCGATTAAGCAGACGCAGCATGGAATCATGAGGGGAAAGTCGTGCTTGACGAATTTGTTGGATTTTAATGAAGACGTGACTTGTGCGTTGACAGAGGGGATCCGGTGGATGCGGTGTTTTTGGATTTCCTAAAGGTGTTTGATAAGGTGCCTCACAAGAGGTTGCTAAAGAAGATTGGGTCACACGGAGTTGGGGGTAGGGTGTTAGTGTGGATTGGGGATTGGCTATCCGGCAGGAAGCAGAGAGTCGGAATAAATGGGTGCTTTTCTGGTTGGCAGATGGTAACTAGTGGCGTGCGGCAGGGATCGGAACTGGGGCCTCAACTATTTACCATTTATATAGACGATCTGGAGGAGGGGACTGAGTGTAGTGTAACAACGTTTGCTGACGACACAAAGATAAGTGTAAAAGTGTATCGTGTGGAGGGCATAGAAGGTTTCCAGAGAGATTTGGACAGGCTGAGTGAGTGGGCGAGGATCTGGCAGATGGAGTATAACGTTGACAAATGCGAGGTTAATCACTTTGGAGGAAATAATAGCAAATTGGATTGTTATCTAAATGGAATAAAATACAACATGCCACTTTGCAAAGGGACCTGGGTGTCCTTCTGGTTGGGATGCAAAAACCCAGTCTGCAGGTGCAACAGGTGATCAAGAAGGCAAATTGGATGTTGGCCTATATCGCAAGGGGGATAGAATATAAAAGCAGAGATGTCTTGCTGCATCTGTACAGGGCATTGGTGAGGCCGCAGATGGAATACTGTGTGCAGTATTGGTCCCCTTAATTGTGGAAGGATAGATTGGCCTTGGAGGGAGTGCAGAGAAGTTTCACCAGGTTGATACCAAAGATGAGGGGTGTTGATTATGAGGAGAGACTGAGCAGATTGGGTTTGTACTCGTTGGAATTTAGAAGGCTGAGGGGGGATGTGATCGAGACCTATAAGATAATGAAGGGGCTGCATAGGGTAGAGGTGGATAGATTATCTCCACTTAGAAAGCAAGCTAGAACTCGACAGCACAGCCTCAAAATAAAGGGGGGTCAGTTTAGGACAGAGTTGAGGAGGAACTTCTTCTCTCAGAGGGTGGTAAATCTTTAGAATTATCTGCCCACTGAAGTGGTGAAGGCTACCTCGTTGAATATGTTTAAATCACGGATAGATGGATTCCTGATCGGTAAGGGAATTAGGGGTTGGAGTGATCAGGCGGGTGAGTGGAACTGATCCAATTCAGATCAGCCATGATCTTATTGAATGACGGGGCAGGCTCGAGGGGCTAGATGACCTACTCCTGCTCCTATTTCTTATGTTCTTATGTTCTTTATCCCTTCATAAAAGTCAGATTAATTTGTAATTCACACGCAGTCACTCAACATTTAACACTGCCAGGATAAACATTTAGTAGAATATAGATCCTCAGTTTTTGCCATTACATTTCTAATCAATAAATTGACAGTTCTAAATCTTCCAGGGCCAGTCAAAGGCCAGGAATCCTGCGGTGAGTCACTCGCCTCCTTACTCCCCAAAGCTTCTCCACCAGATACAAAGCATAAGTCAGGGGTGTGATGGATACTCTCCATTTGCCTTGATGAGTGCAGCTCCAACAACTTTCATGAAGTTCAACACCATCCAGGACAAAGCAGCCCACTTGATTGCTGCCCCTTCCATAAACATTCACTCCCTCCACCACCGATGAACAGTGACAGCCATGTGTACCATTTACAAGATGCACTGCAGGAATTCACCAGGTCTCCTTAGGGTGCACCTTCCAAACTCTCAGCCACTGCCACCTAGAAGGACAAGAGCAGCAGGTACCTGGGGACACCACCACCTGGAGGTTTCCCTCCAAGTCACTCATCATCCTGACTTTGGAAACATATCGCTGCTTGTTCACCGTCATTGGGTCAAAAAACCTGGAACTCCTTCCCTAACAGCACTGTGGATGTACCTAGAACTTCAGGGACTGCAGTGGTTCAGGAAGGCAGCTCACCACCACGTTCTGAAGGGCAACTTGGGATGGCCAATAAATGCTGGTCTAGTCAACGACATCCACTCCCAGTAAATGAAGAAAATAAACCTTTCTGTTTCTTCAAATAAGCCCCAAACACTCTCAAGGCACATCACTTCATCAGACAAATATACAACTTTTTGAATAATTTTCTGAGGACGATGGGCCCAAAATAACTTTGCATTTTAATGACGTACCAGCATCAGAATACAGAATAAGACGCTTACCATGTGCAATCGCTCAACGCTTCTGGTCCCCGAAGCAGTTGTTTGTGTCAAACCAAGAATCAAAGTCCCGCACAGAACAACAAGCGGCTCTCGTGATGCCAACCCAAAACATTTTAGCATATTGTGTTTCTTCCATCAACACCACAACCAATGGTTTCATTTATTACATTGTTTATCACTAGAAGAACTAGAATGGCAATTTAAGAAGGTAGCATCCAAATTAGATCGTTCACAAATGATATCATAAAACAGATGCACAGCTGCTCATAACAATTGCAAATCAGTTTCAGCTCGTCGGCAGGTGAGCAATTTAACATGGAAAAAAATCATTTTTTCCCTTGGACCACCTACTCCCATGTCTGTAACAAGCGACAGGACACCCACACAGGAAGAATGGTCAGTTAGGCATTCAGTTATAAACATAGCTTTTCTTACTTTAACAAAAATAAATAAATACTAAAATACTTCTGATAGCAAATTTGTAGATTGAGTGCCTTCCAGCAACTAGCACACCGCGGATGTGAGGCTCACTGGCCATTACAAGGGAGGAAGTATTAGGTTTTTAAAGTAACATTGAAACTAACAAAGCCCCAGGGCCTGATGGCATCTATCCTCGAATGTTCAGGGAGACAAGCGATGTAATTGCTGGGCCTCTGACGGAAATGTTTGTCTCTTCATTGGACACAGGTGAGGTCCCTGAGGACTGGAGGATAGCGAATGTGGTACCGTTACTTAAGAAGGGTAGCAGGGATAACCCAGATAGTTATAGGTCGGTGAGCTTGACGTCCATGGTGGGGGAGTTGTTGGAGAGGATTCTTAGAGACAGGATGTATGTGCATTTAGAATGGAACAATCTCGTTAGTGACAGACGGCATGGTATTGTCAGAGGGAGGTCGTGCCTTACAAATTTGTTGGAGTTTTTTGCAGGAGTGACAAAAATGGTTGACGAAGGAAGGGCCGTGGATGTCGTCTATATGGATTTCAGTCAGGCATTTGACAAAGTCCCTCATGGCAGATTGGTTAAAAGGTTAAGGCTCATGGGATACAAGGAGAGGTGGCTAGATGGATAGAGAACTAGCTTGGCCATAGGAGACACAGGGTAACAGTCGAAGGGTATTTTTCCGGCTGGAGGTCTGTGACGAGTGGTGTTCCGCAGGGCTCTGTACTGGGACCTCTGCTATTTATGATATATATAAATGATTTGGAAGAAGGTGTAACTGGTGTTATCAGCAAGTTTGCGAATGATACGAAGATAGCTGGACTTGCGGATAGCGATGAACATTGTCGGACAATACAGCAGGATACAGATAGGCTGGAAAATTGGGCGGAGAAATGGCAGATGGAATTTAATCCAGATGAATGCAAAGTGATGCAGTTTGGAAGAACTAATGTAGGGAGAGTTATACAATAAATGGCAAAGCCATCAAGAGTGTAGAAACACAGAGGGACCGAGGTGCGCAAGTCCACAAATCCTTGAAGGTGGCAGCACAGGTGGAGAAGGTGGTGAAGAAGGCATATGGTATGCTTGCCTTTATAGAACGGGGTATAGAGTATAAAAACTGGAGTCTGATGTTGCAGCTGTATAGAACGCTGGTTAGGCCACAATTGGAGTATTGCGTCCAGTTCTGGTCGCCGCACTACCAGAAGGACGTGGAGGCGTTAGAGAGAGTGCAGAGAAGGTTTCCCAGGATGTTGCCTGGTATGGAGGGTCTTGGCTATGAGGAGAGATTGGGTAAACTGGGCTTGTTCTCCCTGGAACGACAGTGAATGAGGGGAGACCTAATAAAGCTGTACAAAATTATGAAGGGTATAGATAGGGTGAACAGTGGGAAGCTTTTTCCCAGGTCGGAGGTGACGATCACGGGCTCATTGTGAGAGCGGAAAGGTATACCTCAGATATCAGAGGGACTTATTTTACACAGAGAGTGGTGGGGGCCTGGAATGCGCTGCCAAGTCGGGTGGTGGAGGCAGACACGTTGGCATCGTTTAAGACTTACCTGGATAGTCACATGAGCAGTCTGGGAATGGAGGGATACAAACGAATGGTCTAGTTGGACCAAGGAGCGGCACAGGCTTGGAGGGCCGAAGGGCCTGTTTCCTGTGCTGTACTGTTCTTTGTTCTTATTATTGATTTGGATGAGAATATTGGGGGGCATGTTTAGTAAGTTTGCAGATAACACCAAAATTGGTGGAATGGTGGACAGTGCGGAAGGTTATCTCCAATTAGAGCGGGACCTTGATTAATTAGGCCAGTAGGCTGACGAATTGCAGATGGAGATTAATTTAGATGAATGCATTTTGGGAGATTGAACCAGGGCAGGACTTACTCAGTTAATGGTCGGGTGTTGGGGAGATTCACAGAACAAAGAGATCTAGGGGTACATGTTCATAGTTCCTTCAAAGTGGAGTCACAAGTGGCCAGAGTTGTGAAGAAGACATTCGGCATGCTTGGTTTCATCGTTCACTGTTCTTTGGTTTCATCGCCAAAATATCCCACGTACATTTTTGTAGCATTGCCCTGCTCCCACCCTGATTCAGCTGATCTGCTGCTGAAACCTTCGTTCGCATCTCAACTATTCCAGTGCTGTGGCTGCCCTCCTGTTTGCCAACCTTCATAAGCTTTGTTCAAAACCCTCTGAATCCTAACTTGAATCAAGTCTGTTCAACCATCACCTCCAGTCTAGTAACGCCTTAGTTTTCATGTCATCCTTTTTCTCAAATCCATCTCATGCCTTACCCCTTCCTGTCTCTTGCAGTCCTGCAGATCGTTCTGCTCCTCCATTTCTGGCAACCTGCACGTCCCTGCTTTTGAAGGGTGATCATGATGCACAGTGGTTAGCACTGCTGCCTCACAGCGCCAGGGACCCGGGTTTGATTCCCGACTTGGGTCACTCACTGTCTGTGTGGACTTTGCACATTTTCCCCCTGTCTGCGTGGTTTTCTTCCGGCTGCTCCAGTTTCCTCCCACAGTCCAAAAGACATGCTGGTTAGGGGCATTGGTCGTGCTAAATTCTCCCTCAGTGGCGACTAGGTGATTTTCAAAGTAACTTCATTGCAGTGTTAATGTAAGTCTACTTGTGCCGTTGATAAATTGCCTTTAGCTGCCTAAGCCCTGCGTTTGGAATACTCTTCCTAAACCTCTCCCCCCTTTAAAACTTACCAGTTTGACCACATCTATACTAATATAACTTGTGGCTCAGTGTTAAATATTTTTAGACCAGTCCCGTGGAGTACTTTGGAGATTGTTTCTATGTTAAAGGTGGGTAAACCACACATTGATGTACTCTGCGCAGTTCTGACTTCCAAATTATAAAAAGGATACAAAGATGTGAAAAAGAAGATTGACAAAGCTGATAGTACAACTGAGAGGCTATCCTGAATCAGGAAAGATTGGACTTAATTTCTCTAGAAAAGGAAAGACTGATGGATGGACGGCCTGGTAAGTTCGCACAGGCCAATTGGACTGAATGTCTTGTTTCTTGTCACCTGTAATGACAAAATAATGTTGGACCTGACTAGCTATAGCGGCAGTTTGCTGGGGAGATGAGATGAACCATTATGAAATGCCGATTAAGTTCATGTTTCTCATTAGGCGCAACGTAGTTGGTAGCATTCTCACCTCTGAGTCAGGTGGTTCTGGGTTCAAATACCACTCCAGTGACTTCAGACTAGAAATCCAGATTGACACTGCAAGAAAGTACTATACTGTCAAAGGTGCCGCCTTTCGGATGAGACACAACCCATTCTTCCCTCTTGTTCCGGTATAAAGGTTCCCTGGGCATCATTTTGAAGTGTCCTGTGTCCTGTATCGTATTTATCAGAGTAAGTAGTCTCAAACAACAGGTTGGAATGCGAGTGGAGAGAGGGTTAAGCACGGGTGCTTAACCTGTGCTTAACACGCTCTCCACTCACACTGTCTGTACCTTTAAGAATTGATTACCTGTAAAGACTCGCATTCCAAACATTATTTTGTAAATTGAGTTTGTGTCTTCATATGCCCTTTTTGTGAACAGAAATCCCACTCACCTGATGAAGGAGCAACGCTCGAAAAGCCTGTGGCTTGTGCTACCAAATAAACCTTTTGGACTTTAACCGCTGGTGTTGAGACTTCTTACTGTGCTTACTCCAGTCCAACGCCGGCATCTCCACATCGTATTTATCACTCAGTTAATATCAT
Organism: Mustelus asterias; assembly: GCF_964213995.1. NCBI lineage: Eukaryota > Metazoa > Chordata > Chondrichthyes > Carcharhiniformes > Triakidae > Mustelus > Mustelus asterias. Next base: position 992,273 of record NW_027590127.1, read on the forward strand.
AAAAACAGAGTATTGAGATCATGAAAGGTACAATAGAAATACAATTCTTTGTTTTTTTTTACCTCTACCCTTTGAGATTAGAGATTTGGCAAAATAGGGTTTTGAATCAAGATACATTCTCAAGACAAAAGCTGGTCTTCTTGTCTAGGCATTTTCTGAGGCAAACCTGTCATCTATTTTTGCCCAATTTAAAGGGAGAGAGAACATTCCCTCGGTGCCAAATGGCATTGGCCCTGTGTGGAACCTGTATTGTTCTGCTTGGAAGTCCACCTGATAAATGAAAAATCAGCGGGTGTAATATTTATAATGCAGTGTCATTTGGATGAAGACATTTTCCACTCTGCAAGTTTCTGTTTGTGATAGACCTGTTTATTGACTGTTCATCTAATGTTTTCTGTGCTAGATGGACAGTGGGTGATGCAGCGTTTATGTTCAAAGTGCCTAAACCAGAGGTGAAAGAGGAGGATCCGGCCTATGAAGAAAAAATGGTTAAATCAGTAAAGGAAGCATTTGTTAAAATTATTTTCATTTGTACATAGTATTGCAATTCATTGATACATAGAAAGTCTGTTTGCTTTACATTCATTTTAATTTGGATCAATTAGTTCACAAATTAGAATTGATTAGGTTATCATCATGGGGGAACCAGCTGTGCGTCAGTGCCACCACCCAAAGAAAGTACAGCTTTGCTCGAGGGTGCTGGTCTTGTTTTAAAAATGTCAGCTTTATCGCTCCATCTTTTAGAGCAGGAGCCCATTTAATCCTCATCCATCAGTGCTGATTCGCAATACTTTCAGCCTGAATTTCCTTCGGAGGAATTTCAGTATCCTGACTTCACAGGGTGGTTAGTCCCATTTTTGAAAGCTGGTACTGGCAATTGCAATCTTTCATTCGCTGAATGATGCACATCATTCAATATTAGATAACTTAGAATATGGCCAACTTGCAGAAGGATCAAACTATTGTTAGATCAGAAATGTTAATGCCCTAAGAAGACGATTATGATGTGGTAACCATAACTGATAGGTGAGATATATGCTTCTTGAGTAAGTAGTGGCCTCTTAAAGTTGATTGATATTTCCCCGTTCCTTGTGTTGTGATGCTTTCAACTAAGCAGAGGTTTTGTGTCCTATTTGTGTTGTGGCAGTGAGGTGAATGGCCATCCATGACATTGAGGGAATATTTGACTAAATGTGGCATCAAGAAGACCGAGCAAAATTGAACTCAGTGGGAATCAGGAAAGCTGGAGTCATACCTCACACAAAAGAAGATGGTTGTAATTGTTGGAGGCCAATCAACTCAGCCCCAAGACATGATTGTAGGAGTTCCTCAGGGTGGTGCCCGAGGCCCAAACTTTTTCAGCTGCTTCATCATAAGTTCGGAAGTAAGGGTGTTTGCAGATGAGAATTGCACTACGTTTTGTACAGTTTGAGGCTCCTCAGATACCGAAGCAGCCTGTTCTTGCACGCAGCAAGACCTGGATAATGTTCAGGCTTGGACTGACAAGTGGCAAATCACTGTTGTACCACCCGAGTGCCAGGCAATGACCATCTCCAACAAGAGAGACTCGAGCCATTTTCCCCCTTAATAATCAGCGGCTTTACCATTGTTGAATCTTCCGCCATCAACATTCTGGGGGTTACCATTGACCAGAAACTGAACTGAGCAGATAATTACTGAGAGCTACAAGAGTAGGTCAGAGGCTGGGAATTCTATGGAGAATGACCCAACACTTATATCCCCAAAACCTACCCATAATCCGTAGGCAGGAGTCAGAAGAGTGAAGGAATATCCTTCATTTGCCTGGATGAGTGCAGTCCCAACAACATTCAAGAAACTCAGCACCTTCCAAGGCAAAGCAGCCACTTGATTGTCACTCCGTTCACCACCTATAAATTGGCAGCAGTGTGAACCATATGCAAGATGCACGGCAGTATCATTTCAAGGCTCCTTTGACAGCACCTTCCAAATCCATGACCTCTAACACCTAGAACAACAAGGACAGCAGATGGAAGACAACACAAGGAGGGGCAAGACTAGACCACATGGCTCTTCGAACCTGCTCTGCCATTCAGTTTGATCATTGCTGATCTTGGGCTTCAACTCCAGTTCCCCGTCCATTATTGCTGTACGTACCACACAGACTGCAGCTGTTCAAGAAGGCTGCTCACCACCACCCCCACCTTGAGGGTAATGGATGCCGGTCTAGCGAGTGATGCCCACTTCCCATGACCCTCCTTTTTGTGGGGTGCGATAAGTGGAGTTGTAGCCTTTTCAAATCAGCAATTAGTTGTCTTTTTGCATTGTTCAACTGTATAAATATAAACTGTATAAATATTCCCCAGTGGTTCATGGATGGAACGAATCATATTTTTAATCTCCCAAAATTGAACAGGTTTTGACTATATAAACTTGGACTCTCTTGCTTTGGTTTTGCAATAACCTCTGGGCAAATGGAGCAATTTTAGCATCAGGGGAGTGGCAGCAAACCATTGGAAATGCTATAGAATGGTGGTTATTAACTACTAAGCTATTTTAGAAATATTGTGGTAGATAAATGGCTGCTTTTACCATCAGATTTTAACCACCAACCTTCCTCCTCTTGCCCACACAAACATTCTACTAACTAGTGCTTTTAACACTTTTTTATAGAGAGTTGGATTAACACCTGTACAGATTCAGTCAGTAACACAGGGTGCTGGGGGGAGAGGGGTTACTGAGTGACAGTGTGAGGGAGCTGGATTAACCTCAGTACAGATACAGTCAGTAGCCCAGGGTGCTGGGGGAGAGGGGTTACTGAGTGACAGTGTGAGGGAGCTGGATTAACATCAGTACAGACACAGTCAGTAACACAGGGTGCTGGGGGAGACGGGTTACTGAGTGACAGTGTGAGGGAGCTGGATTAACATCAGTACAGACACAGTCAGTAACACAGGGTGCTGGGGGGAGAGAGGTTACTGAGTGACAGTGTGAGGGAGCTGGATTAACATCAGTACAGATACAGTCAGTAACTCAGGGTGTTGGGGAGAGAGGGGTTACTGAGTGACAGTGTGAGGGAGTTGGATTAACATCAGTAGAGATTTAGTCAGTACCACAGGTGCTGGGGGAAAGGGGTTACCGAGTGACAGTGTGAGGGAGCTGGATTAACATCAGTAAAGATACAGTCAGTAACCCAGGATTCTGGGCGAGAGGGGTTCCTGAGTGACAGTGTGAGGGAGCTGGACTAACATCAGTACAGATACAGTTCGTAACACAGGGTGCTGAGGGGAGAGAGGTGACTGATTGACAGTGTGAGGGAGCAGGATTAACATCAGTCGAGATACAGTTAGTAACAGACGGTGCTGGGGGAAGAGGGGTTTCTGAGTGAAAGTGTAAGGGAGCTGGATTAACATCAGTACTGATACAGACAGTAGCACAGGGTGCTGGGGGGATTGCGTTACCGATTGACTGAGTGAGAGAGCAGGATTAACATCAGTAGAGATACAGTCAGTAACACAGTGTGCTGGGGGGATTGCGTTACCGAGTGACTGTGTGAGGGAGCTGGGTTAACATTTGGAAAGATACAGTCAGTGACAACAGTTTCCACATCCTTCCTCATTACAGGAAGGATGTGGAAAAGATTGAAAGGGTGCAGATTTGATTTACAAGGATGTTGCCTGGATTGAGTGGCATGCCTTATGAGGATAGGCTGAGGGAGCTCGGGCTTTTCTCCTTGGAGAGGCGTAGGATGAGAGGAGACCTAATAGAGGTATATAAGATGTTGAGAGGCATAGATCGGGATTCTCAGAGGCTTTTTTCCCAGGCTGGAAATGGTTGCTACAAGAGTACACAGGTTTACGGTGCTGGGGGCGGGGCGGGGGGGGGTAGTTACAGGGGAAATGTGAGGGGGAAGTTTTTCACACAGAGGGTGGTGGGCGAGTGGAATCGGCTGCCATCAGTGGTGGTGGAGGCAAACTCAATAGGGTCTTTTAAGAGACTCCTGGATGAGTGCATGGGACTTAATAGTGTGGTGGGTTATAGGTAGGCCTAAAAGGTAGGGATATGTTCGGCACAACTTGTGGGGCCGAAGGGCCTGTTTTGTGCTGTAGCTTTTCTATGTTTCTAAGCATGAACAGTGCTAAATTTGAGGCTGTCACGTATAGTACTATACACATTTGTGTACTATCCTGTATGTAGAAATATAGGTTGTGTTTGAAGAGCATTTATGAATTTACCAGCACAAAGTGAAATCTCAATTACAGTGGGAATGATTTAATATCACCACAGCAGAGAGGGTTGTCTTTATTCTTCTTTCCCCACCTCACCCAAATGTTACTCAGTTGCCCAATTTACAAAGTAATAACAGGTGAAAGGCTGTTTTCCAAAGACACGTACTGTTCTGCCTCAATAAAAACAAATCTGCAGCCCCCACCAGGAGAACTGTAGATTGACTGTAGATTAAATGAGATGTGTTTGCACACTCTTGTCACGTTAATTCTCAATGCTTTATTTTCTTATTAACATTTATTTTTTTTGTTCGACAGATTTGATTATCTGCTGCAACAGACCGAGCTTTTTGCCCACTTTATCCAACCTGCTGCACAGAAAACTCCAAAGTCTCCTTTAAAGATGAAACCCGGACGCCCTCGATTAAAGAAAGATGAGAAACAGACGCTTCTGTCGGTTGGACAGTAAGATATATTCCAGGCAATGTGTTTTTGGATTCATGATGCAAATTCTGAGAGATTTCAACTTGGAAAGTGTTCCTGGCGTTTGAAGGCCAAAGAGGCGTTAATGTTGGGATCAAATTAGAATGGTGGAAGTAAAGCTTTCATTCCTCCTTGAGGTTTTGGGGCCTCGGCTTTCAGTGATTTGGATATAACTCTTTACTGCTTCATCCATATTTGCAGACCAAGTTAGGAGCAACCACAAATTGGGATCATATGATGAAGTTGCAAAGAGGGCATAGCCCAGTGAGTGGGCAAAGCTGTGGCAAATGTAGTTCAGTGTGGAGAAGTGTGAGGCCACCCACTTTGGAACTGAGAAAGGCAAATCTAAGTGTTTTCGACAGGAGAGATTAGTTGTGGAGGAGCAAAAGAGATTTGAGTTTCCATATATACAAATGACACGATATTACTGCACTGTTACAAAAGATAATGGAATATGCTAAGAGGAAGATGGCATTTATCTCAAAATAGATTGGGATGAAAAAATGAGGAAGCTGTACAGAGCCTTGATCAAACCTCAGCTGGAGAACTGCCTTTGGTTCTGGGCAACGAACCTCAGGAAAGTAATATTGGTCTGGCACCGGAATGCTATCTGGTCTGAGTGGTAGGCTATGAGAACATAACATGTTCCGTAAATCTGGCTTTCATTCCGTTGAGTTTAGAGTATTAAACAGAACCAAATGAGGTGTTTAAAATGATTAGGCGATTTGATAGGGTAGATACAGAGACTAATTTCTTTTGAGGGAAATCTGGTTCAAGGGGGCACATCTTAATATTAGAACGAGATTCGTTAGGATTGAAAGTGAGGGCTATTTCGTTCCACTTGGTGGAAAGGTCTGCCCCAAATGGCGATGGGTGTTAAATTTTCTGAATGGATTTTTTTCTTTGTTGGCTGCACGATCAAGTGATATGACGCAACAGCAAACATGATTTAATTGAATAAACAGATGTCTGAGGTTGCATGGCCTACACCTTTTCCCTGCCTTTTTAAAGTTGAAACAGCATCTTAGTCACCAAGTGTTCAAATATCCTGCATCCGTTTAACAGGCGTGGAATTCCTGTCAAACTTGCATTAAAAACACGGATGTTATTAAATGTGTCACATGTATGATTGAAGAGTCTGTTGACAACGATTGGCACAAAAGATGAAACATGTGTAATTACCGAATTAAATTAACAAGTACTAATATGCTGTGTAATCTACCAGGGTCTTGGGAGAGTATTTACATAACAGTAGATTTCAAAGTTTATGTTTTGAATCAACATTAAATTAAAACAATGGCCACCTGCATTAATTGCAATTTTGAATCTTATTTCAAAAATAACATGCTGTTTGTAGGGCATGGTGGCACAGTAGTTAGGGTTGCAGTGTGGCAGTGGTTAGCACTGCTGCCCCACAGCGCCAGGGACCCAGGTTCGACTCCCGGCTTGGGTCACTGTCTGTATAGTGTTTCCACATTCTCCCCATGTCTGCATGGGTTTCCTCCAGGTGCTCCGGTTTCATCCCGCAGTCCAAAGATTAGGGTTAGGTGAATTGGCCATGCTAAATTGCCCCTTAGTGTCAGGGGAACTAGCGAGGGTAAATGCATGGCATTATGGGGATAGGGTCTGGGTGGGATTGAGGCCGGTGCAGACTCCATGGGCCAAATGGCCTATTTCTGCACTTTAGGATTCTATGTACTAATCTTCACCACAAAAGTGATGCACGATCTCGAAAATAATTTGTACGGTGCTGTTTATTCTGAAGTGATTTTGGATTTGAAATTGACTGCAGTAACAGCTCTTTTAAATTGGTTTGGAAAGTAATAGTAACCCCCCGCACAAAACAATTCACTTTTAACTCTCAGCTATCGGCATCGTCGTACGGAACAGGAAGAGGATGAAGAGCTACTGTCAGAAAACAGCAAGACAACCAATGTCTGCACAAGGTTTGAAGAATCCCCATCATGTGTGTAAAGCCATTTTATTCATTATTTCATACATGAGATAATGTAGCTCAGTTTTCACTTCCTTTTCCCAATTGCTTTCACATTTTCAGTCACCATTCATCGATGTGCAGTGTTCAATTGTGTCAAAATTAGACTTGTGGGACATTTGAGACTGTTGTAATTAAATCTCCAAAAACTGCGCCTCTCGTTCTCCTGGTTTAATTGGCTGTATTTATTGGCATAAGGTGTCTTTTTAATGGAACAATCTACTAATGCTGACAGACACCACGGACTCACTCCAGCCTAACTTGTAATCTGATATCATATTTTCTGACTGGATATTGTGGATATTCAGTATTTTGAGGTCAAATTCAGCATGAATAAAATGCAGGGGAAAGCTGAAAGATCTCCCTCATGCCAGTATGACATGTGTTTCATATATCAGCCTTTCACCTTGCTCTTTGTTTTGTTCAGCTTTGCCATCTCAACCAGTGCTCCCAAGGAACTGAGTTGAAACTGCTCCAACTCATTTTTCATGGGGTGCGAGCAGCCATTTTAACATGTTAGTGTGCGCCACATGAAAAGGAACCATCTGTTTTCATGAGGAATAATTGGATTATCATACAAATTGCGTACATGTAACATGCTGTCCTTTTGGTGTTGAGAATCATGTATAATCAGTTCCTTACCCTATGAAATGGTGAGCTGAATGATCTGTTCTCGCAAATGGCATTTCCCCAATCAAAGAACAAAGAAAAGTGCAGCACAAGACAGGCCCTCCAGCCCTCCCAGCCTGTGCCAATCATGATGCCCTTACTAAAATAAAGAAAAAACCTTCTGTCCTTATTTGGGTCTGTATCCCTCTATTCCCTCCCTATTTATTTACCCTTTGAGATGCCTCTTAAATGTTGCCAATGTGCCTGCTTCCACCACCTCCCCTGTTAGTGCATTCCAGGCACCCACCACTCTGTGAGAAACTTCACCCACACATCTCCCTTAAATTTTATCCCTCTCACCTTGAACCTGTGCCCCCTTGTAATTAACACTTCCACCCTTGGAAAAAAGCTTCTGACTATCCACCCTGCCTATGCCTCTCATAATTTTGTACACCTCTATCAGGTCTGACCTCAGCCTCTGTCTTTCCAATGAAATCAATCCGAGGTTATTCAACCTCTCCTCATAGCCAACACTCTTGAGACCAGGCAAATCCTTGTGAACCTTCTTTGCACTCTCTCCAAAGCTTCCACGTCCTTCTGGTAGTGTGATGACCAGAGCTGCACGCAAAGCTCCAAATACTCATAACATATTCAAAATCCCAGTACTGTCCATGCAATGATTTCTTACAAAGCAGCCAAAGCCCAGTAAACTGGTTCCTCACCATCATTCCTTCTCTCTGCCCTCCCAATCTTGCTCATACTTGCCTTAGTGAAGTTTAGGTGCTCTGTTTAACAGTTTATGTTTCTGTATATACTTTGGCCTTGTTTTATTCGTCAATTTAGCTGCTGTAGAATGGCAGTAGTCGTGGTGAAAATCACCAACTTTGTTTTGGAGCCTGCGTCTGAACGCTGACATTCTTCATGCAAACATTGAGACCCGAATACCAAATGTATTGTGCTGCTTGCTTTTTGTTGTCTCAAGCTATCATGGTGCTTTCAGTTCAATGGTTCCTGAAACAATAATACGTTTCCTTTTGGTCATGGCACTGATTTCATTTCCCCTTGAGCTGTATTCTGTACAGACTGTTGCAACGGTTGAAGGCTCTAAATGTTTGGGGTCTCTTCCACAGATGTAAGAGGAGGGAAACTCCGCGACTATCAGATCCGTGGACTGAATTGGCTGATTTTTTTAAAATCTGAGAATGGCATTAATGGTATCCTGGCAGATGAAATGGCATGAATACACATTGATTGTAGACATAACAATTGTTTGGTGGAGGCATGTGAGATGATTAGTTTAAAGGATTTGATAAGATAAATGTCTCTGTAGTCGACTGGTTATCACGTTCGCCTAACATGACAGGCTCCCGGTTCAAAACGGGGCGAAGCATTCATTATATGTATTCAAGAGGCGGCGAGGTAAAGCACTTGGGGTGAATGGGATCAAAGGGTATGGGGGGGAGGGGGGAAGCAGGAGGAGACTATTGAGTTGGATGATCCGCCATGAACGGAATGAATGACGGAGCAGGCTCGAAGGGCCAAATGGCCGGCTCCTGCTCCTCTCTTCGATGTTTCTAAATAGGGAACAAGTATCTTCTCCCGGATGTTCGAGGGTTTACCATTAAAAGATTAGTGGCAACCTTTAACGTTTGTTTTCTCCTCCTTTCTGCCAAAACGTAGCTTTTTATGTTATAAAAAACTTGAGGCATGGTTAGTCTCGACATGTCAAAACTGAGACGAAGGTTGTTGTTAGATTAGTGTGAAGGGAAATGGAACCAAGGCAGATAAATGGAGTTACGATGTGGATGAGCTATGATCTAATTAAATAGCAGAACAAACTTGATGGGCCGAATGGTTTCTTCGAGTACATTTCAGAAATGCTTCAAGACAACACTGATAAAAAAAACAGTCTTTTATTCTAAGAGAATTAATTGTTTTACTTTGTTTAACAGGGTCTCGGGAAGACTTTGCAAACTATTGCTCTTCTTGGGTACATGAAACATTATAGAAACATTCCTGGACCTCACATGGTTCTCGTCCCCAAGTCTACACTGCACAACTGGATGCTTGAGTTCAAAAGATGGATACCGACTCTTCGAGCTATTTGTTTAATAGGTGACAAGGATCAAAAGGCAAGAACTGCGTTTTATGTTCCCAAAAATACTGTTGGAAAATACAGCTGATGCATGGAGTTTAATTTGAAAATGCATTGCACGTTGTGGAAGTAATCCGTGCAGTGCTTGTTGGATCTCCTGCCACATGTTGGCCGACCCCAGTGGGAAAGTACAACTACCCTTGCTGCCCCAGCATCGGAACAAGAAAAAAACAGTCGGGATTCTTAAAGCTGGTTGCTATCTCGACATCTGTCATTTACCAAATAGGAATTAAACAATCCGCAACACTTGCTGTCAAAACTTTTGTGTGAAAAAGCTGCACGGGTGAGGTAACAAAGGACATGCAGCATCTGTTGGGCAAGTCGCGAAAGAGTCCGTTCATTCACGGTGGAGCAAGATTCTTTTTACAACTAAACACTGACCCATCAACCATAACGGCAAATTTTGGAATACCTCCCAAAGGTAGGGGAGTCAAACTCGAGGGCATAGGTTTATGCTGAGAGGGAAGAGATAGGAAAGGGTCCAGAGGGACAACTTTTTCACTGAGGGTGGTGAGAGTCTGGAACAAGCTGCCAGAGGTAGTAATAGAGGCGGGTACAATTTTGTTTTTTAAAAAGCATTTAGACAGTTAGATGGGTATGGAGGGATATGTGTCAAACGCGGGCAATTGTTGAATAGCGAAGTGGTTTTAAAAAAAGAGCAGCATGGACAAGTTGAGCTGAAGGGGCTTTTTCCATGCTGTAAACCTCTATGACCTTGTTTAAATTGCTGAATAAATAACCACGAGCATTGCAGTTTGTGAACAAGCACTTTTTGTAATAAAAGTACAATAAATGAAGGACTCATCAAACCTGGGATATAATTTTAGTAAAGTTAGACTTAACAAATTGAAATTTTGTATTTGGCCATTGTTCAATCTTTAATATTAATTCTGCCTTTCACTGGATTGAATTTACTTTTGTCGACTCTCTCAAAAACATGTTTTCAACATGCATGCGGAGAATGGATCTGTCGCCAGTGTTAACGGCAGCCCTCAAGGTTCCTTGAGACTGGCTTTGGAGATGAGCTTTTCTTTGCTCAGCATAACTAAAATCAGAGATTTGCCACGCAGACAACGTTTGAGTGTAGATTTGCAAATATGTTCAAGTATATTGTAATTTATTGCTCTCTCCTTGCTTTGCAACACTCTGGATGGGATTTTCCAGCCCCACCAGGGGCAAGGAAAATCGTGTTCTGGGCTGGAACATCTTGAAGTGGTGGCACAGTGGTTATCACTGCTGCCTCACAGCAAGAGTTTTAACAACACCAGGTTAAAGTCCAACAGGTTGATTTGGTAGCAAATGCCTTTAGTTTTCGGAGCGCTGCTCCTTCGTCAGAAGTCTCACAGTCCAATGAAGTGCAGGTTAGGTTGATTGGCCATGCTAAATTAACCCGAGTGTCGGGGGGGTTAACAGGATAAATATGTGGAGTTACAGGAATAGGGCCTGGGTGGGATTGTGGTCAGTGAAGACTCGATTGACCGAATGGCCTCCTTCTGCACTGTAGGGATTCTATTCTATACTATTCTAACTAATACAGTCCCATAGATCCTGTCGTTAAAATTCTGCACCGAAAAGCCACAAGATTCTGATGGACTGAGTCCGTTCCAGTAATAGGAGATTTCATCTTCTGGACTACAGAGAGGGAGAGCTGGAGAAAGATCGAGGAGGCCGTGAAATAGAAAGAAAGGGAGAGAGCGGGTGAGAGACAGACAGAGCGAGCTCCAGACAGAGAGGGAATCTATAGTTTGGAAAATAGGACCTGGGTGGAATTGTGGTCGGTGCAGACTCAATGGGCCGAATGGCCTCTTGCTGCACTGTAGGGATTCAATGGTTTGGAGAATAGGGCCTGGGTGGAATTGTGGTCGGTGCAGACTCAATGGGCCGAATGGCCTCTTGCTGCACTGTAGGGATTCAATGGTTTGGAGAATAGGGCCTGGGTGGGATTGTGGTCGGTGCAGACTCAATGGGCCGAATGGCCTCTTCCTGCACAGTAGGGATTCTATGGTTTGGAGAGTTGCCAAGAGCCAATTGCCCTTTGGCCGCTCTCCACCTTTGCCCGTGCTGCCCTTGACGCTGCTCACTGCTGGCGGGGCTGGAAAATCCCAACGTCAGTGTTTTACTCAGCTAAATTTGTCTGATTAATGCCTGTGATCAGATCTGTTTCTACTGCATTCCAATTGTATTCCAGAGAAATAAATTTCTGGTGTATGGAAAATTGAAATGTAACCCACTTCTTACTTTATCAGGCAGCTTTCATCAGAGATGTCCTCCTTCCTGGAGAGTGGGTTGTCTGTGTGACGTCGTATGAAATGCTCATCAGGGAGAAATCTGTTTTCAAAACATTTAATTGGCGATATCTGGTTATAGATGAAGCCCACAGGATCTAAAATGGGAAATCCAAGGTAAGTGTGTTTTCCCTTCATTTTCTCTGCTCTCTTCCCCATCCCGTCCATTATCACCAGAGTTAATGGCGACCATTGTAGTGAATGCTAAATTTTCTGCCTCATCTTCAGGTGAATTGGGGAGAAATGCAGGCTTGATTTGTAGCATGGGGGCATGAGCAGGGGGCGACATGGTAACTCGGTGGATCGCACTGCTGCCTCACAGTGCCAGCGACCCAGGTTCGATTCCCAGCTTGGGTCATCGTCTGTGTGGAGTTTACACGGTCTCCCCGTGTTTGCGTGGGTTTCCTCCGGGTGCTCCGGTTTCCTACCACAGTCCAAAAAAACTGCTGGTTAGGTGCTTTGGCCATGCTAAATTCTCACTGTACCAAAGTGTGGCGACGAGGGGATTTTCAGAGTAACTTCATTGCAGTGTTAATGTAAGCCTACTTGTGCCACTACAAATAAACTTTAAAACTTTGTAAACCATGTGTCACATTCTCGGTTATATATCATGGAGTGAGGTTATTTTTCAGCAAGGTGCAGTTATGTGTGAGACCAGACAGAAAATGAGGCACAGAAGTTTCCTGCACACTGTTCCCCTGGAGAGGAGAATGCAAAGAGGGGATAAGACGGAGTGGCAAAGAACAGTAAAAACGAATTCAGTGTGGATGGAATTGACTGTTCTCTGGTGAATGAGATAACGAAGGACAGGAAGATTGGAACAAAAGGTTGGAGGGAAATCCAGGAACAGAGATTTTGAAATGAAGGAAAATGATACATTTTGAATACTAATGGTTAATATAATTGTTATTTGCTGCTTTCACTGTTCCTTCGCACTTCCATCAAAGCTTTAAGAGCTAAATTAAAAGGGTTATTTATTGTCACAGATGGAATGCGAATCTTGAGGAAAAGAGCGCTTTAATCTCACAATCCAATGAAGACAAATATTTTTTTAAGTTAAAGTTTATCAGTGTCACAAGTCGGCTTACATTAACACTGTAATGAAGCTACTGTGAAAATCCCCTGGTCGCCACACTCGGGCGCCTGTTCGGGTACACTGAGGGAGAATTTAGCACAGCCAATGCACCCTAACCAGCATGTCTTTCGGACTGTGGGAGGAAACCGGAGCACCCGGAAGAAACCCATACATACATGGGGAGTCCATGGAGACTCCACCCAGTTACCCAAGCCAGAAATCAAACACTGGTCCCTGTTGCTGTGAGGCAGCAGTGTTAATCGTTGTGCCATATTCAACCAAATGACTCCAGGGGTTCAGAAACTTCTGGGAAAGTTACTGCACGATCAATTATTGAGGCTCGATAGTTAATCTCTGGGTTTTAACACGAGTGGAAGAGTGGAGTGGAAATATTTGAATTGAAAATCAAAGATCAGATCTGCTTATTTAGACAGTAGTTTGCTCTTGTTTTAAAAGCTTTTTAACCAGCTGCTGCTTCCACAACCATTGCTTTTTAACCAGCTGCTCCTTCCACAACCATTGCTTTTTAACCAGCTGCTCCTTCCACGACCATTGATTCGATTTGAAAGAAATGCCATTCAATTGTGGACAGCTCTGGAAGTTTCCATATTCCCGTCTTGCAAGTTATAGATAACCGATTGTAATCTTGATGTACTATTACTACACTTGCTTTTTGCTTCCTAATGCAAAGCATTTGGCGCCACTATATCTGAATTAATTGGAGAAATGACAGACACAAAAAAAACACCTAAAAGATCAGCGGACTTTTAAATGCAGGCTGAATCTACAGTTGTGCCAGTAGTATGATTCAAACTTGTACCCAGTTTGTACAGTCATGTTTTTAAATCTGCTAAATCTACAGCTCTCTGAAATAGTGAGGGATTTCAAAACAACAAATGGATTATTGCTCACGGGTTCACCACTTCAGAACAACCTGCACGAACGCTGGGCTCTGCTCAACTTCCTCCTCCTGGATGTCTTCAATTCGTCTGCAGTAAGTAATGAGAAAAGCAGCTTGACAGTGACTGTACCGTTTGTCTCAGGTTCAATTACAGTGTTTCAACCTATTTCTTTTTGGAAGGCATGAGAGAATGCTGCAAAGTTGTGTCTTTTTCATTTTTGAAGCGAGTGTCAGGGGAAGCTGTCCAACTTGCTGGAGGGTGTTGTGTGACACCATTGTTCCTTGCATTGGGAGCAGCCAGGTCGCTAAATGGCCGCAGTCTGTGTATTAATTTGTCCATCTGCCCACATTTTCTGAGCACTATATTCACCATATGTGTGCCGATGCAGAGTCCAATTGGTGATGTCTGCTCCTCTAACCCATCAAACTGCTATTGATCATTTCTGATGCTCAGTGTCACGTCTGCCTTACACTATGAAGCGTATTTAACATGCTTGATGTTTCCGTGAGCAACACTGCCCGCTTGTGTCACAATTCTAAAATTACATTAAAAGCATGCTGGGGTGAGAGCTTACTTTATAGAGTCATCGAAGTTTACAGCACGGAAACAGGCCCTTCTGCCCAGCTTGTCCATGCCGCCCTTTTGTTTTAACCCCCTAATCTAATCCCAATCGCTCGCATTTGATCCATATCCCTTGATACCCATTGTGCCCATGTAACTATCTAAATGCTTTTTAAAAGACAAAGTTGTACCGCCTCTACTGCTCCCTCTGGCAGCTTGTTCCAGACGCTCACCACCCTCTGTGTGGAAAAATTGCCCCTCTGGACACTTTCGTATCTCTCCCCTCTCACCTTAAACCTATGCCCTCTAGTTTTGGACTCCGCTACCTTTGGGAAAATATATTGACTATCTACCTTGTCTATGCCCCTCATTATTTTACAGACCTCTATAAGATCACCCCTCAGCCTCCTATGCTCGAGAGAAAAACGTCCCAGTCCATACAGCCCCTCCTTATTACTCAATCCATCAAGTCCCGGGAGCATCCAAGTAAATATTTTCTGCACTCTTTCTAGTTTAATAATATCCTTTCTATCATAGGGTGACCAGAATAGCAGAGTATTCCAAGTGTGGCCTTACCAATGTCTTGTACAACTTTAACAAGACGTCCAGACTCCTGTATTCAAAGTTCTGACCGATGAAACCAAGCATGCCGAATGTCTTCTTCACAACTCTGTCCACTTGTGACTCCACTTTGAAGGAGCTATGAACATGTAACCCTAGATCTCTTTGTTCTGTGAATCTCCCCAACACCCTACCATTAACTGAGTAAGTCCTGCCCTCGTTCAATCTCCCAAAATGCATTCATCTAAATTAATCTCCATCTGCAATTCGTCAGCCTACTGGCCCAATTGATCAAGATCTCGCTCTAATTTGAGTTAACCTTCTGCACTGTCCACCATGCCACCAATTTTGGTGTTAGCTGCAAACTTACTAAACATGCCCCCCAATATTCTCATCCAAATCAATAATAAGAACAAAGAACAGCACAGCACAGGAAACAGGCCCTTCGGCCCTCCAAGCCTGTGCCGCTCCTTGGTCCAACTAGACCATTCGTTTGTATCCCTCCATTCCCAGACTGCTCATGTGACTATCCAGGTAAGTCTTAAACGATGCCAACGTGTCTGCCTCCACCACCCGACTTGGCAGCGCATTCCAGGCCCCCACCACTCTCTGTGTAAAATAAGTCCCTCTGATATCTGAGGTATACCTTGCCGCTCTCACAATGAGCCCGTGATCGTCACCTCCGACCTGGGAAAAAGCTTCCCACTGTTCACCCTATCTATACCCTTCATAATTTTGTTCACCTTTATTAGGTCTCCCCTCATTCACTGTCGTTCCAGGGAGAACAAGCCCAGTTTACCCAATCTCTCCTCATAGCCAAGACCCTCCATACCAGGCAACATCCTGGTAAACCTTCTCTGCACTCTCTCTAACGCCTCCACGTCCTTCTGGTAGTGCGGCGACCAGAACTGGACGCAATACTCCAATTGTGGCCTAACCAGCGTTCTATACAGCTGCAACATCAGACTCGTTTTTATACTCTATACCCCGTTCTATAAGGGCAAGCATACCATATGCCTTCTTCACCACATTCTCCACCTGTGCTGCCACCTTCAAGGATTTGTGGACTTGCACACCTCGGTCCCTCTGTGTTTCTATACTCTTGATGGCTTTACCATTTATTGTATAACTCCCCCTACATTAGTTCTTCCAATATGCATCACTTGCATTCATCTGGATTAAATTCCATCTGCCATTTCTCCGCCCAATTTTCCAGCCTATCTATATCCTGCTGTATTGTCCGAAAATGTTCATCGCTATCCGCAAGTCCAGCTATCTTCGTATCATTCGCAAACTTGCTGATAACACCAGTTACACCTTCTTCCAAATCATTTATATATATCATAAATAGCAGAGGTCCCAGTACAGAGCCCTGCGGAACACCACTCGTCACAGACCTCCAGCCGGAAAAAGACCCTTCGACTGTTACCCTGTGTCTCCTGTGGTCAAGCCAATTTTCTACCCATCTAGCCACCTCTCCTTGTATCCCATGATCCTTAACATTCTTATCCAATCTGCCATGAGGGACTTTGTCAAATGACTGACTGAAATCCATATAGACGACATCCACGGCCCTTCCTTCGTCAACCATTTTTGTCACTCCTGCAAAAAACTCCAACAAATTTGTAAGTCACGACCTCCCTCTGACAAAACCATGCCGTCTGTCACTAACGAGATTGTTCCATTCTAAATGCACATACATCCTGTCTCTAAGAATATTCTCCAACAACTTCCCCACCATGGACGTCAAGCTCACCGGCCTATAACTATCCGGGTTATCCCTGCTACCCTTCTTAAGTAACGGTACCACATTCGCTATCCTCCAGTCCTCAGGGACCTCACCTGTGTCCTATGAAGAGACAAACATTTCCGTCAGAGGCCCATCAATTACATCGCTTGTCTCCCTGAACATTCGAGGATAGATGCCATCAGGCCCTGGGGCTTTGTTAGTTTCAATGTTACTTTAAAAACCTAATACTTCCTCCCTTGTAATGGCCAGTGAGCCTCACATCCGCGGTGTGCTAGTTGCTGGAAGGCACTCAATCTACAAATTAGCTATCAGAAGTATTTTAGTATTTATTTATTTTTGTTAAAGTAAGAAAAGCTATGTTTATAACTGAATGCCTCACTAACCATTCTTCCTGTGTGGGTGTCCTGTAGCTTGTTACAGAGATGGGAGTAGGTGGCCCAAGGGAAAAAAATATTTTTTTCCATGTTAAATTGCTCACCTGCCGACCAGCTGAAACTGATTTGCAATTGTTATGAGCAGCTGTGCATCTGTTTTATGATATCATTTGTGAACGATCGAATTTGGATGCTACCTTTTTAAATTGCCATCCTAGTTCTTCTAGTGATAAACAATGTAATAATTGAAACCATTGGTTGTGGTGTTGATGGAAGAAACACAATATGCTAAAATGTTTTGGGTTGGCATGACTGGAGCCGCTTGTTGTTCTGTGCCGGACTTTGATTCTTGGTTTGACACAAACAACTGCTTCGGGGACCAGAAGCGTTGAGCGATTGCACATGGTAAGCTTCTTATTCTGTATTCTGATGCTGGTACGTCATTAAAATCCAAAGTTATTTTGGGCCCATCGTCCTCAGAAAATTATTCAAAAAGTTGTATATTTGTGTGATGAAGTGATGTGTCTTGAGAGTGTTTGGGGCTTAATTGAAGAAACAGAAATGTTTATTTTCTTCATTTACTGGGAGTGGATGTCGTTGACTAGACCAGCATTTATTGGCCATCCCAAGTTGCCCTTCAGAACGTGGTGGTGAGCTGCCTTCCTGAACCACTGCAGTCCCTGAAGTTCTCCGTACATCCACAGTGCTGTTAGGGGAGGAGTTCCAGGTTTTTTGACCCAATGACGGTGAACAAGCAGCGATATGTTTCCAAAGTCAGGATGATGAGTGACTTGGAGGGAAACCTCCAGGTGTAGGTGTCCCCAGGTACCTGCTGCTCTTGTCCTTCTAGGTGGCAGTGGCTGAGAGTTTGGAAGGTGCAGCCTAAGGAATCCTGGTGAATTCCAGCAGTGCATCTTGTAGATGGTACACATGGCTGTCACTGTTCATCGGTGGTGGAGGGAGTGAATGTTTATGGAAGGGCCAGCAATCAAGTGGGCTGCTTTGTCCTGGATGGTGTTGAACTTCATGACTGTTGTTGGAGCTGCACTCATCAAGGCAAATGGCGAGTATCCATCACACCACTGACTTATGCTTTGTATCTGGTGGAGAGGCTTTGGGAAGTAAGGAGGCGAGTTACTCACCGCAGGATTCCTGGCCTTTGACTGTCCCTGGAAGATTTAGAACTGTCAATTTATTGATTAAATATGTGATGGCAAAAACTGAGGATCTATATTCTATTAAATGTTTATCCTGGCAGTGTTAAATTTTGAGTTACTGCGTGTGAATTACAAATTAATTTGACTTTTATGAAGGGATAAAGAACATAAGAACATAAGAAATAGGAGCAGGAGTAGGCCATCTAGCCCCTCGAGCCTGCCCCGTCATTCAATAAGATAATGGCTGATCTGAATTGGATCAGTTCCACTCACCCGCCTGATCCCTCCAACCCCTAATTCCCTTACCGATCAGGAATCCATCTATCCGTGATTTAAACATATTCAACGAGGTAGCCTTCACCACTTCAGTGGGCAGAGAATTCCAGAGATTCACCACCCTCTGAGAGAAGAGGTTCCTCCTCAACTCTGTCCTAAACTGACCCCCCTTTATTTTGAGGCTGTGCTGTCGAGTTCTAGCTTGCTTTCTAAGTGGAAAGAATCTCTCCACCTCTACCCTATGCAGCCCCTTCATTATCTTATAGGTCTCGATCACATCCCCCCCTCAGCCTTCTAAATTCCAACGAGTACAAACCCAATCTGCTCGGTCTCTCCTCATAATCAACACCCCTCATCTTTGGTATCAACCTGGTGAACCTTCTCTGCACTCCCTCCAAGGCCAATCTATCCTTCCACAATGAAGGGGACCAATACTGCACACAGTATTCCATCTGCGGCCTCACCAATGCCCTGTACAGATGCAGCAAGACATCTCTGCTTTTATATTCTATCCCCATTGCGATATAGGCCAACATCCAATTTGCCTTCTTGATCACCTGTTGCACCTGCAGACTGGGTTTTTGCATCTCAACCACAAGGACACCCAGGTCCCTTTGCACAGTAGCATGTTGTATTTTTTTTCCATTTGGATAATAATCCAATTTGCTATTATTTCCTCCAAAGTGAATAACCTCGCATTTGTCAACGTTATACTCCATCTGCCAGATCCTCGCCCACTCACTCAGCCTGTCTAAATCTCTCTGGAAACCTTCTATGCCCTCCGCACGATACACTTTTACACTTATCTTTGTGTCGTCAGCAAACATTGTTACCCTACACTCAGTCCCCTCCTCCAGATCGTCTATATAAATGGTAAATAGTTGAGGCCCCAGTACCGATCCCTGCGGCACGCCACTAGTTACCATCTGCCAACCAGAAAAGCACCCATTTATTCCGACTCTCTGCTTCCTGCCGGATAGCCAATCCCCAATCCACACTAACACCCTACCCCCAACTCCGTGTGACCCAATCTTCTTCAGCAACCTCTTGTGAGGCACCTTATCAAACACCTTTAGGAAATCCAAAAACACCGCATCAACCGGTTCCCCTCTGTCAACGCACAAGTCACGTCTTCATTAAAATCCAACAAATTCGTCAAGCACGACTTTCCCCTCATGATTCCATGCTGCGTCTGCTTAATCGAACCATTCTTACCCAGATGGCCTGCTATTTATTCTTTAATGATGGATTCCAGCATTTTCTAGTTGCCACCACTTCTTGCAGACATGACTACCTGTGATCCACTGGAATTAAGTGGTGGCTCTATTCGTGAAAAGAGAATGGTTTCTGCCCAGTCCACCTGCACCCCACTTAGAATGGATTAGAAATGACAAAGGGCACAAAGCTAAATGAACATTTACCAGGTGTTCTTGCATTCAGTAAATAGTGCTTGAAGTTAAACATGGCATTTAAGGTGCTGTAATAGGCAACTTAGAAATTGATGACACGAATAGATAATTATTGCCTTTCACTCGATGTAGGCAACTACAATAGGTGTTTTTAATTTGGGTGGACATTTTACCCAGATCTGAATAATTTGAATCACTTCAGATATTACATAATATGGTGAAGGGGGAGAGATTTCTCCAGCTTCATTTACTCTCAATTATTTTTTCTGACGCCATATATTTAACTCCTCAGTTGACCTTGGTAACAAGGCCCATTAAGCATCCCCACGGGCTGTTCCAAATATTGATCCCGACCTTGATAAGAGCATTTCAATTGATGCTGTATCTCTACGAGAACTGCTTACTGATCGAACATAGAACATAGAACAGTACAGCTCAGAACAGGCCCTTCGGCCCACGATGTTGTGCCGAGCTTTTCTGAAACCAGGATCAAGCTATCCCACTCCCTATCATCCTGGTGTGCTCCATGTGCCTATCCAAAACCGCTTAAATGTTCCTAAAGTGTCTGACTCCACTATCACTGCAGGCAGTCCATTCCATACCCCAACCACTCTGCGTAAAGAACCTACCTCTGATATCCTTCCTTTCTCTCCAACCACGAACCCTATAGTTATGCCCCCTTGTAAGAGCTCGATCCACCCGAGGAAATAGTCTTTGAACGTTCACTCTATCTATCCCCTTCATCATTTTATAAACCTCTATTAAGTCTCCCCTCAGCCTCCTCCGCTCCAGAGAGAACAGCCGTAGCCCCCTCAAACTTTCCTCACAAGACCTACCCTCCAAACCAGGCAGCATCCTGGTAAATCTCCTCTGCACTCTTTCCAGCGCTTCCATATCCTTCTTATCGTGAGGTGACCAGAACTGCACTCAATATTCCAAATGTGGTCTCACCAAGGTCCTGTACAGTTGCAGCATAACCCCATGGCTCTTAAACTCCAACCCCCTGCTACTAAAACTTTCACGCGAGAGGCCTTCTTCACAGCTCTATCCACTTGAGTGGCAACCTTTAGAGATCTGTGGATATGGATCTCTCCATTCCTCCACAGTCTTTTGAACCCTACCTTTGACCCTGTAATCCACATTTAAATTTGTCCTCCCAAAATGAATCACCTCACATTTATCAGGGTTAAACTCCATTTGCCATTTTTCAGCCCAGCTTTGCATCCTATCTATGTCTCTTTGCAGCCGACAACAGCCCTCCACCTCATCCACTCCTCCACCAATCTTGGTGACATCAGCAAATTTACTGATCCACCCTTCAGCCCCCTCCTCTCAGTCATTAATAAAAATCACAAAGAGCAGAGGACCAAGCACTGATCCCTGTGGCACTCCGCTAGCAACCTGCCTCCAGTCCGAAAATTTTCCATCCACCACCACCCTCTGTCTTCGATCAGACAGCCAGTTACCTACCCAATCGGCCAGCTTTCCCTCTATCCCACACTTTCATCATAAGCCGACCATGGGGGACCTTATCAAACGCCTTACTAAAATCCATGTATGTGACATCAACTGCACTACCTTCATCAACACACTTACTTACCTCCTCAAAAAATCCAATCAAATTTGTGTGGCACGGCTTGCCCTTCACGAATCCGTGCTGACTCTCCCGGATCAATCCGCATATTTCTAAATGGTCGTAAATCCCATCCCTAAGGACCTTTTCCATCAGTTTACCAACCACCGAAGAAAGACTAACCGGTCTGTAATTGCAAGGGTCATTTCTATTCCCTTTCTTAAACAGAGGAACAACATTCGCCATTCTCCAGTCCTCTGGCAACATCCCCGTGGACAGTGAGGACCCACAAATCAAAGCCAAAGGCTCTGCAATCTCATCCCTTGCCTCCCAAAGAATCCTAGGATATATTTCATCAGGCCCAGGGGAATTTTCGATCTTCAGTTTATTCAAAACTGCCAGGACATCCTCCCTCCGAACATCTATTTCCTCCAGCCTTTTCGCCTGTAACACCTTCTCTTCCTCAAAAAACATGGCCCCTCTCCTTGGTGAACACTGAAGAAAAGTATTCATTCATCACCTCGCCTATCTCCACTGACTCCATACACAAGTTCCCACGACTGTCCTTGACCGGCCCTAACCTCACCCTGGTCATTCTTTTATTCCTCACACAAGCGTAAAAAGCCTTTGGGTTTTCCTTGATCTGACCCGCCAAGGACTTCTCATGCCCCCTCCGAGCTCTCCTTAGCCCCTTTTTCAGCTCGTTCCTTGCTAACTTGTAACCCTCAATCGAGCCACCTGAACCTTGTTTCCTCATCCCTTCATAAGCTTCCCTCTTCCTTTTCACAAGACATTCCACCTCTTTTGTGAACCATGGTTCCCTCAATCGGCCATTTCCTTCCTGCCTGACAGGGACATACCTATCAAGGACACCTAGTATTTGTTCCCTGAAAAAGTTCCACGTTTCATTAGTGCCTTTCCCTGACAGTTTCTGTTCCCAACTTATGCCCCCCCATTCTTGCCTAATTGCATCATAATTACCTCTCCCCCAATTGTAATCCTTGCCATGCCGTACGGACCTATCCCTCTCCTTTGCAATTACAAAAGACACCGAATTGTGGTCACTATCTCCAAAGTGCTCTCCCACAACCAAATCTAACACCTGGCCCGGTTCATTTCCCACTACCAAATCTAATGTGGCCTCACCTCTTGTCGGCCTATCCACATATTGTGTCAGGAAACCCTCCTGCACACACTGCACAAAAACTGCCCGATCCGAACTTTTTGACCGACAAAGGTTTCAATCAATATTTGGAAATTTAAAGTCCCCCATGACAACTACCCTGTGACCTCCACACCTATCCATAATCTGCTTAGCAATTTCTTGCTCCACATCTCTATTACTATTTGGGGGCCGATAGTAAAATCCTAACAACGTGACCACTCCTTTCCTATTCCTAACCTCAGCCCATATTACCTCAGTGTGCAGATCCCGATCGAAGTGCCTTTCCGCAGGCATTAAACTATCCTTGATTAGCAATGCCACTCCTCCACCTTTTTTTACCAGCTTCCCTACACTTACTGAAACATCTATACCCCGGAACGTCCAACAACCATACCTGTACTTCTTCTACCCACGTCTCCGAAATGGCCACAACATCGTAGTCCCAAGTACCAATCCACGCCCCAAGTTCATCTACCTTGTTCCGAATGCTCCTTGCATTGAGGTAGACACACTTCAACCCACCTTCCTGTCTACCGTTACCCACCGTTGACCTTGATACCTTCCCCAATACCTCACCACCCTCAACACTGACTTCCGGACTTCAACTCCTTTTCCCACTCCCCTGACAAATTAGTTTAAATCCCCCTGAAAAGGCGTTTCAAATTTCCCTCTCAGGATATTGGTGCCCCTCTGGTTCAGGAGCACCCCGTCCTGTTTGTAACATGGTGTGTTTTCCGCTGTCGAGCTGGCGGGAAACGACACCATATCTTCCAGCTCCCAACTCATGAATTATGCGCCCAGGGGTTTATCACCGTATTCTATTGCAGGCCAAGTCTGATAGTGCAAGAACCACCATCATATCTGGGTACCATATTCTTTCTTCTGAGAAAGAAGACGGATGTCCAAGAACATTCTGAGGCAGACAAATGGATTTCGTTGCTGACACTGAAGCTCATCTAATTTTCTTTTATCGCTCACTCTCCCTTTATTTGATTTTTCCCGGTCTCCTACTCTTTCCATCTGACTCTCTTCCTTTCACCGACCTGTGTCCCCTCCACTCCCGCTACCCAGTATCCCCACTATTTCCCCAATCCCCTCTATTCTTCTGCTCTGCTCCGCACTCTGTCACCATTATTCATCCCTTCTACACCACAACTATCCCCTCTAATCTATCCTGACCCCTCCATTCCCTTCTCTGTTCCCCCTCACTGTTCCGTCCATTAACCCCCATCGCCACTATTTCCCCATCTCTATAAGTTTTCCCTCTAATCTAATTCCCCATCCCGCTCACCCCGTATCCCCCCTTCATCCTCATTCCCGCTGTCCCATATCTCCCCGCCCTCTCATTCCCCTTGTCCCAATCACTCTCACCCCCATTTCATCGTATTCTTTTATTCCCCATATCCCCTCTGCGCTTCACCCCCATATTCCGCCTCCATATCCTACAATTCCCCTCATCCCCATGTCACCCTCTCTACATATTCCACATATCCTCACCCTTTATCCCCACCATGTCGCCAGCCCATCCTCCCATCCCCTCACCCATATAACTCTCATACCCTCAATCCCCATATCCCCACCCCCTCATATCCCCATCTCCCTCTATAACCATTCTTTTCATTTCTTCATATCTCCCGTACATTCCCATCGCCCTCATCCATGCAATTCCCCATTCCCCATAACCCCAATCCTCTCATGCCCATACCTCCTTCATTCACATATCCCTGATTCCCACATCCCGCTCATTTCCCATGTCCCACTGACCCCCACATCACACTCATCCCCATCTCCCGACCTCCATATCACAGTCACCACCAGATTTCCCTTATTCCCCATATCCCCACCTCCTCATTCCCCAAATCCCCATTTCCTTCAATCCCCATATCCCCCATCCCATATGACCCTGACCCCTTGATCCCCTGACTTCCATATCACTCTCACCCCCAGAACCCCCGCGTTCCCTACATCCCCCATTCCCCATTCCCCAAATCCCCATCCCCCTCCCCATCCCTCTTGTCCCCTCCTCTCTCTGGTCCAGATATAGAGAATCTGGTGAACTGGTGCGATGACAATAATGTCTCTTTCAATGTCAACAAAATGAAGGCGATAGTCATCGAATTCAGGGAACGTCGTGGAGGACATGCCCCTGTCTACCTCAATGGGTATGAAGTGAAGATGTTTGAGAGCTTCAAGATTCCAGGTGTCCAGATCACCAACAACATGTCCTGGTCCTTCCATGCCGATGCGTTGGTTCAGCTGCCTCGACTTTCTCAGAAGACTAAGGAAATTTGACATAGAAGACCATAGAAAATTACAGCTCAGAAACAGGCCTTTTGGCCCTTCTTGTCTGTGCCGAACCATTTTTTGCCTCGTCCCACTGACCTGCACTTGGACCATATCCCTCCACACCCCTCTCATCCATCAACCCGTCCAAGTTTTTTCTTAAATGTTAAAATGTTAAATGTTAAAAGCATTTACTACTTCATCCGGCAGCTCATTCCACACTCCCATCACTCTCTGCGTGAAGAAGCCCCCCGTCATATTCCCTTTAAACTTTTCTCCTTTCACCCTGGATTTTTTCTCCCATCGCCTCAGTGGAAAAAGCTTGCTTGCATTCATTCTATCTATACCCATCAAAAGCTTATACACCTCTCTCAAATCTCCCCTCATTCTTCTACGCTCCAGGGAATAACGTCCCAACCTATTCAATCTCTCTCTGTAACTCAGTTTCACAAGTTCCGGCAACATCCTTATGAAACTTCCCTGCACTCTTTCAACATTATTTACATCCTTCCTATAACTAGGTGACCGAAACTGTACACAATAGTCTAAATTCGGCCTCATCAATTCCTTATATAACATTACCATAACACTCCAACTTTTATCTTCAATACTCCGATTTATAAAGGCCAATGGACCAAAGGCACTCGTTACGACCTTATCCACCTGTAACGTCACTTTTGGGGAATTCTGTACCTGTATTCCCAGATCCCTCTGCTCAACTGCACTCTTCAGAGTCCGACCATTTACCCTGTCCGTTCTACTTTGGTTTGGCCTTCCAAAGTGCAATATCTCACACTTGTCTGCTCTAAATTCCATTTGCCTTTTTTCAGCCCATTTTTCTAGTTGGTCTAAATCCCTCTTCAAGCTTTGAAAACCTTCCTCCCTGTCCACTACACCTCCAATCTTTGTATCATCAGCAAACTTGCTGATCCAATTTACCACATTATCATCCAGTTCATTGATATAGATGACAAACAACAATGGACCCAACACCGATCGCTGCGGCACACCACTCGTCAGAGGCCTCCACTCAGAGATGCAATCCTCCGCAACCACTCACTGTCTTCTTCCATTGAAAGAAGTTTAACAACACCAGGTTGAAGTCCAACAGGTTTATTTGGTAGCAAAAGCCACACAAGCTTTCAGTTCTTCCATTGAGCCAGTGTCTAATCCAATTTAGTCCTCCCATGTATACCCAGCGACTGAACCTTCCTAACTATCCTCCCAAGAGGGGCCTTTTCAAAGGCCTTGCTGAAATCCAGGTAGCCAACATTCACTGCCTTCCCTTCATCCATTTTCCTTGTAACCTCTTCGAAAAACACTAATAGATTGGTCAAACATGACCTACCACGCACAAAGCCATGTTGACTCTCCCTAATAAGTCCCTGTCTATCCAAATTATTTGTAGATCCGATCCCTTATCACCCCTTCCAATAACTTGCCCACCACCGACGTCAAACTTAATGGCCTATAATTTCCCGGTTTTCATTTGGAACCTTTTTTAAACAACGGAACAACATGAGCCACCCTCCAATCATCTGGCACCTGCCCCATGAATACTGACATTTTAAATATGTCTTCCAAGGCCCAAGCAAGTTCAACACTAGCTTCCCTCAAGGTCCGTGGGAATACCCTGTCCAGTCCTGGGGATTTATCCACTCTGATTTGACTCAGGACAGCGAGCACCTCCTCCCCTTTAATCTGTAAAGGTTCCATGACCTCCCTACCTGTTTGCCCTATTTCCGTAGACTCCATGCCCGTTTCCTCAGTAAATACGGATGCAAGAAAACCATTTAGTATCTTCCCCATCTCTTTTGGTTCCATAAACAATCTACCACTCTGGTCTTCAAGCGGACCAATTTTGGCCCTCACTCTCCTTTTGCTCCCAACATACCTATAGAACCTCTTTGGATTTTCCTTCACTCTGTCTGCCAAAGCAGCCTCATGTCTTCGTTTAGCACTCCTGATTTCCCTCTGTAGTAGCTTCTTCCACTTTTTATACTCCTGGAGCATCTGATCTGTTCCTTGCTGCCTGTAAATTTCATGCAACTCTGTTCCTCTTAATCAGTGTTACAATTTCCCTCGACAACGATGGTTCCTTATTCCTATTTACTTTGCCTTTAATCCTGACAGGAACATACAAACTCTGCACTCTCAAAATTTCTCCTTTGAAGGCCTCCGACTTTCAATTCACATCCTTACCAGAGAACAGCCTGTGCCAATCCACACTTCCCAGATCCCTTCTCATTTCATCAAATTTGGCCTCTTTCCAGTTCAGAACTTCAACCCGAGGACCAGATCTATCCGCATCCATGATCAGGTTGAAACTAATAGCATTTTGATCACTGGATCCAAAGTGTTCCCTCAACTCACATCCATCACCTGCCCTATCTCATTCCCCACTAGGAGATCCAATATCGTTTCCTCTCTCGTTGGCACCTCTATATACTGATGTTGAAACTTCTCCTGAACACATTTTACAAACTCTCCCCCGTCCAAAACTTTAACAGTCTGCGAGTCCCAATCGATATGTGGAAAATTAAAATCCCCTACTCTCACAACTTTGTGTTTCTTGCTGTTGTCAGCTACCTCTCTGCTGATGTGTTCCTCCAATTCTCGCTGACTATTGGGTGGTCTATAATACAAGCCCATTAATGTGGTCATACCTTGCCTGTTTCTCAGCTCCACCCATAGGGCCTCTGTAGACAAGCTCCCTAATCTATCCTGCCTGAGTGCCGCTGTAACATTTTCCCTGACCAGCAACGCCACCCCCCTCACCTTTTATCCCTCTGCCTCTATCCCGCCTGAAACATTGGAACCCTGGAACATTGAGCTGCCAGTCCTGCCCCTCCTGTAGCCAAATTTCACTAATGGCTATAATGTCATATTTTCATGTGTCTCTCCACGCCTTCAGCTCATCTGCCTTCCCCACAATACTCCTGGCACTGAAATAGACACCTCAAAAGGTTATTTCCACCACACTCACCCCTTCCATTTGTGATTTTACTTGAACTAACCTGTCTTTTAACCCCTGCTCCACTATCTGCTCTGGCACTCTGGTTCCCATTCTTCTGCAAATCTACTTTAAACGCTCCCCAATAACACCAGCAAACCTCCCTGCAAGTACATTGATCCCCTTGCAGTTTCGGTGTAACCCGTCTATCTTGTAGAGGTCCCACCTGCTTGCTAGCAGCTGCAGCTGGATGCATCGTTTGCAGGTGTTGTTGTTAGGGAGACCTCCGGTGATCTCCCACATCCTGCAGGAGGAGCATTCCAACATGTTGCCAGGCATTTTTTTTTTTATCTGGGGAAAAACAGGAATAAACTTGCTGCGGACAAAAAAGCATGCTCCCCATTTTGCCTGTTCTGGCCGAAGCCCGTTAAGCCACAGCCCTTTAGCTCTCACTCTGCTCCCTGCTCACTCCGCTGCCCGCTACAACGCTGCCCGCTGAAGAGTGCTGTTTGCTACGACTCACACAATTTTTAAAGATGCACCAAGAAAGCATTATTTTTGTTTGTATCACAGCTTAGTATGTCTCCAGCTCTGTCCAAGACTGCAAGAAACTACAAAGGGTCGTGAACAAAGCTCAGTCCATCATGCAAACCAGCCTCCCATCCATTGACTCTGTCGACACTTCCTGCTGCCTCGGAGAAGCAGCCAGCAAAATCAAGGAGCCCACACACCCCGCACATTATCTCTTCCACATTGTTTGTAACTTTTGACTCATTATTCCGAATCAAAAAAAAGTCTTAAGTCCAATCAGAGTTCCCACACGAGGGACAAACCACATTCAAGCTGGCAAGACAAGAATCTCCATCCCATCTTGGCTTGATCAAACAAGATGGAATCTGACAGGATGAGGCATTACAACACCTCCCGGGCCTGATCTGGGCTTCACCCTGGCCAATAGGCCAAAGATGGCGTTGCAAAATTGCATCAGGTAAGGCCTGAGCTTAATCTGATTGACTCCCCTGATCGCTTGCTCTACCCTAGCAGAGGGAAATCATTATCGCAGGCATCAGCACACCCCAAGTGCAATGGGCGAGCCACATCCCCTGTCTGATCATGGTTTCACTCCTGCCACCTTCTTCCATTAGGGTAAAGATATAGAAGTCTGAAATGATGCACCACACGTCTGAAGGACAGCTTCTTCCCGGCTGCCATGAATGGACCTGCCTTACATTCAGTTGATTTTTCTCTACACCCTAACTATGACTGTAACACTACATTCTGCACCCTCCCCTTTCCTTCTCTATGTACGGTATGCTTTGTCTGTATAACCCGCAAGAAACAGTGCTTTTCACTGTATACTAATACATGTGACAATAATAAATCAAATCAAATTGCCTCCCCTTGCCCATTGTCCCCTCCCCTCCCCTGCCCTATTTTCCCCTCCCCCTCTCCCCCATTGTCCCCTTCACTCCGCTCCATCATTGGCCCCTCCCCTCCCCTTGGCAACGACTGTCCCCTCCCCTCCCCTTGGCAACCACTGTTCCCTCCCCTCCCTTTGGCAACTACTGTCCTCTCTCCTCGCCTTGGCGACCACTTTCCCCTCCCCTCCCTTCCACTCCATTCCCACTCAGCACCTCCCCTTGTCTCCTCCTCTCCCCTCTTGTCCCCTCCCTTCCACGTGTCCCCTCCCTACACAGCCAAACTCCCCTTTCACCTCCCCCTCTCCCCCTCATCCAAAGCCCCTCTCCCCTCCGCTCTCATCCCCACCTCCTCCACCCTCCTCTCTTCCCCTCCACCCCCTGCCCCCTCCCCTCCCTCTACCTCCTCCCTACCCCCTCCCCATCCCCCTCCCCCAGCCACTCCCCTCCCTCCCTCCGCACACCCCTCTCCCTCCCCCCGTCCCCCTGTCCCTCCCCCATTCCCCTCTCCCTCCCCATCCCCCTCCCCTCCCCCTCGCGCTCCGCCTCCCCCTCCTCCACTTCCCTCTCCCCACTCCACCCTCCCCCCTCCCCGCATCCCCTTTCCCCCCTCTCCCTCCCCACACCCCTCCCGCTCCCCTCCCCCTTCCACTCACCTCCCCATCACCTCCCCTTTCCCTCCCCCTCCTCCCTCCACACTCCCCTCCACACCTCCCCTCCCACCCTCCCCTTCCCCCCCCCGCCCTGCCCCCCTCCCCTTCTCCCGCTGCCCCTTCTTCTTCCCCCCTTCCCCCCCTTCTCCCCTTCCCCCTCCCACCCATCCCACCCCTACCCACCACCCCTCTCCCCTCCCCTCCCCATCCCCCCTCCCCTTCCCCCCCCTCCCCTTCTCCCCCCCCTTCCCTTCTCCCCTCCCCTTCCCCCCGCCCCATCCCCCCTCCCCCTCCCATTCCACTCCTTCCCCCTTCCCCCCTTCCGACCTCCCCTTCCCACATCCCCTTCCCCCCTTCCTTTCCCCTCTCCCCCTCCCCTTCCCCCCTCCCCTGCCCCCTCCCCCGCCCCCTCCCCCTCCCCTTCCCCCTCCCCCCTCCTCTTGCCCCTCGCCCTCCCCTTCCCCCGCCCCTCCCATTCGCCCTGCCCCTCCCCTCCCCCTTCCCTTCCCCAATTCCACCCTTCCTCCGCCCCTTCCCCCCTTCCCCCTTCCATTCCCCCCTTCCCGCTCCCCTTCCCCTGCCCCTTCCCCCTCCCCTTTCCACATTCCCCCCGCCCCTTCCCCCCTCCCCATCTCCCCCTCTCCCCCTTCCACCGCCCCTCCCCCCTCCCCTTTCCCCTGCCCTTCCGCCCTCCCCTTTCCCCTCTCCCCTTCCCTTCCCTCCCCTCCCCTTCCCTCCCATCACCCCCTCCACCCCCTCCTCCCCTTCTCCCATCCCCCCACCCCTCTCCCCTTTCCACCCTCCCCTTTCCACCCTCCCCTTTTAACCCAACCCCTTCCCCCTCCCCTTCCCCCTCCCCTTCCCCCCTCCCCTTTCCCCCCTCCCTCACTCCCCTCCCCTTCCCTCCGCCCCTCCTCCCCCTCCCATTCCCCTCCCCTTTCCCCCTCCCCTTCCCCCACCCTCCTTTCCCCCCTCCAGCCTCTCCTCCCCACTCCACCCGCTCCCCTCCCCCCTTCACCCCTCCCCACCTCCCCCCTCTCCCCCTTCCACCGCCCTTCCCCCTCTCCCCCTCCCCCCCTCGCCTTCACCACCTCCCCTCTCCTGTACACTCTTGTCCCCCCCCCTCCACCTCCCCTCCTCCCCTTCCCCCCTCACCTTCCCCCCGTCACCTCTCCTGTCCTCTCCTGTCCCCTCCCCCCGTCCCTCCCCTCGGTCCCACCTCCCGGTCCCTCCCCCCAAGACACTGTTGGATGGAACGAATCATATTTTTAATCTCTCAAAATTGAACAGGTTTCATCTCTTTCGCGCCACAGCGAAAATCGCACCGACCTCCTCAGAGGACACACACGGGACACAGTGGACAGAGTACCCTTCGTCGTCCAGTACTTCCCCGGAGCGGAGAAGCTACGGCATCTCCTCCGGAGCCTTCAACATGTCATTGATGAAGACGAATATCTCGCCAAGGCCATCCCCACACCCCCACTTCTTGCCTTCAAACAACCGCACAACCTCAAACAGACCATTGTCCGCAGCAAACTACCCAGCCTTCAGGAGAACAGTGACCATGACACCACACAACCCTGCCACAGCAACCTCTGCAAGACGTGCCGGATCATCGACACAGATGCCATCATCTCACGTGAGAACACCATCCACCAGGAACACGGAACCTTGCAACTCGGCCAACGTTGTCTACCTGATACGCTGCAGGAAAAGATCGACAGGGACTTATTAGAGAGAGTCAACATGGCTTTGTGCGTGGTCGGTCATGTTTGACCAATCTATTAGAGTTTTTCGAGGAGGTTACCAGGAGAGTGGATGAAGGGAAGGCGGTGGATGTTGTCTACATGGAATTCAGTAAGGCCTTTGAAAAAGTCCCACATGGACTTAGGAAGTGTCAGTCAATAGGAAAACATGGAGAGGTAGTAAATTGGGTTAGACATTGGCTCAGTGGAAGAAGCCAGAGAGTGGTAGAGGAGGATTGCTTCTCTGAGTGGAGGCCTGTGACTAGTGGTGTGCCACAGGGATCAGTGCTAGGTCCATTGTTGTTTGTCACCTATATCAATGATCTGGATGATAATGTGGTAAATTGGACCAGCAAATTTGCTGACGATACAAAAATTGGAGGTGTCGTGGACAGTGAGGAAGGTTTTCAAAGCTTGCAGATGATTTGCCAGCAAAATGGGCTGCAAAATGGCAGATGGAGTTTAATGCAGACAAGTGTGAGGTATTGCACTTTGGAAGGACAAACCAAGGTAGAACATACAAGGTAAATGGTAGGACTCTGAAGAGTGCAGTAGAACAGAGGGATCTGGGAATACAGACACATAATACATAAAAGTGGCGTCACCGGTAGTTAAGAGTGCATTTGGTACATTGGCCTTTATAAATCAAAGTATTGAGTGTAAGAGTTGGAATGTTATGGTGAGGTTGTATGAGACATTGGTGAGGCCGAATTTAGAGTATTGTGAGCAGTTCTGGTCACCTAATTACAGGAAGGATATTAATAAGGTTGAAAGAGTGCAGAGAAGGTTTACAAGGATGTTGCCGGGGAATAGAGAAAACTGAGCT